>NC_137774.1:100456839-100576839 GCF_963455305.1 Plecotus auritus | reverse complement strand
AGGTGGGAAGGGGTTCATTTTTACCTCTTAAAAAAGAAATACAACAAGTTTGGAAGTGGGCTGGCGGGGGCTGTGTGGCAGCTCCAGGAGGATGCCAGGCACACTGGCTCCTTCTTTCTTTCTGCTCAATCATCTGGAACATCTGGCTTCCATCCTCAGAGTTGCCTCATGGTGGCAGATGGTCGTGGCAGCTCCAGCCATCACAGTCACATTTTATTAGGCAGGAAGCAGGTGAAAGGGGTTTAGGATAGAAAGTGCAAGCCAGCTGACTTTGCTCCACGTTTGAAGAGTTTTTATAGAAGCCCTCCTCAGTGACTTCTGATTACCTTTGGCTTCCACTCTCTGCAAGGAAACTTGGAAATTTTAGCTTCTTAGCTAAATTTAGAAGACTACATTATTATTCTCAATAATGTAGTTCTATTGGTGAGGAGGATAAGAAGAATAGACCTGGGGTTTCAGCTTGCATTTTCACACTATCATTTTAATAGCATGTCCGGTGTGGAGGGAGGAGGTAAACAGGCTCATCACTACACAGACTGATCTTCGAATTTCCCAAGGCCCCCTTCTTTTGCATCATGTGCAACAAATTTTAGCCTATGGTTAATGGTAAATATACACTGAGTGGCCACATTATTATGATTTCTGAATGCATAATAATCTGGCCACTCAGTGTATATCCTATATAATAAAAGGCTAATATGCAAATTGTCCCCTCAACCAGGAGTTCAACCAGCAGGAAGGCCGGCCAACTGCCCATGTCCCCTCCCCCTGCCCAGGCTGGCCGGACCCCACCCATGCACGAATTCATACACACACTAGTGGCCCATTGCATGAAATTTGTGCACAGGGGTGAGGGTTCCCTCAACCCAGCCTGTACCCTCTCCAATCAGGGACCCCTTGGGGGATGTCCGACCGCTGGTTTAGGCCCGACCACAGGGATCGGCCTAAACCAGCAGTCGGACATCCTTCTTGCAATCTGGGACTGCTGGCTCCTAACCACTCACCTGCCTGCCTGCCTGATTGCCCCTAACACCTCTGCCTACCTGCCTAATTGCCCCTAACCTCTATGCCTGCCTGCCTGATTGCCCCTAACTGCATCTGCCTGCTTGCCTGGTTGCCTCTAACTGCCCCCTCAGCCGGCCTGGTCACCCCTCACTGCCCCCCCTGCCAGCCTGGTCGCCCCAACTTCCCCCTTGTCATCCTTTTCGCCCCCAACTGCCCCCCTGCTGGCCTAGTTGCCCCAACTGCCCCCTCTCGCCAGCCTGGTTGCCCCTTACTACCCCCCCTGCCAGCCTGGTCACCCCACGCAGCCTGCTGTTTAGTTGTTTGGTCATCCCTCACCAACCCCCCTGCTGGCCTGGTCACCCCACGCAGCCTGTGTTCGGTCGTCTGTCTGGTTGTTTTGGTCATGATGGTCCCGGGCTTTTTATATATTAGGATACACACACACACACACACACACACACACACACACACACACACTGAGTGGCCAGATTATTATGCGTTCAGAGATCATAATAATCTGGCCACTCAGTGTATGGGAAGAATTTTGTATTACAGTATTAGTTTCTGGGATTTAACTGTGCATTTTCTTAGAGATTATTATGCTGTTTCTTTGCATGTGTAGTAAAGGAGCAATCTCAGTAGGTTTTCCAAGTTCTTGAGTAGAATATTAAAATTCATTCCATTTTGGGGGCAGAGTATTAGTTTCCTATTGCTGCTGTAACATGTTAATACAACTTTAGTGGCTTAAGCAACACAAATTTGTAGTCTTATACTTCTCGAGGTCAGAAGTCCAAAATGAGTTTCACTGAGCTAAAATCAAGATGTCATAGGCTCTAAGAGAGAAACCATTCCTTTCCCATTTCCAGCTTCTAGAGGTTGCCTGGGGTCAGGACCCTTCCTCCATCATCAAAGCAAGCCGATTCCAATCTCTCTCTCACTGCGACCCTCCTTGAGCCACACTGGATAATTACATTGAGCCCAACTGGATAATCTAGCATAATTTCTCATTGTGAATCCCTAATTTAATCAAATATTCAAAGTACCTTGATATGTAAGGTAATATTCACAGGTTTAGAATGTGGATATAGTAGGATACACCTGACACAGGTTTTTCTTTTTCTTTTTTTTTTTTTTGTTTGTTTTGTTTTGTTTTTGTTTTTTTGTCGTGTTTTTTTTTTAAATAAATCTTTATTCTGATTATTACAATTATTTCTCCTTTTTCCCCCCATAGCTCCCCTCCACCCAGTTCCCACCCCACCTTCTGCCCTTACCTCCCCCCCACTGTCCTCATCCATAGGTGTATGATTTTTGTCCAGTCACTTCATGAACCCCCCCATACCCCTTTCCCCCTGAGAATTATCAGTCCACTCCCTTTCTATGCCCCTGATTCTATTATATTCACCAGATTATTCTGTTCCTCAGGTTTTTAATTCACTTGATTTTTAGGTTCGCTTGTTGATAGATATGTATTTGTTGTTCATAATTTTTCTCTTTACTTTTTTCTTCTTCCTCTTCTTTAAGAATACCTTTCAGCATTTCATATAATACTGGTTTGGTGGTGATGAACTCCTTCAGCTTTTTCTTATCTGTGAAGCTCTTTATCTGCCCTTCAATTCTGAATGATAGCTTTGCTGGGTAGAGTAATCTTGGTTGTAGGTTCTTGCTATTCATCACATTGAAAATTTCTTGCCACTCCCGTCTGGCCTGCATAGTTTCTGTTGAGAAATCAGCTAACAGTCGTATGGGTGCTCCCTTGTAGGTAATTAACTGTTTTTCTCTTGCTGCTTTTAATATTCTCTCTTTGTCTTTTGCTCTTGGCATTTTAATTATAATGTGTCTTGGTGTGGTCCTCTTTGGATTCCTTTTGTTTGGGGTTCTGTGCGCTTCCTGGACTTGTAAGTCTATTTCTTTCACCAGGTGGGGGAAGTTTTCGGTCATTATTTCTTCCAATAGGTTTTCAGTATCTTGCTCTCTCTCTTCTTCTGGCACTCCCATAATTCTGATGTTGGTACGCTTGAAGTTGTCCCAGAGGCTTCTTACACTATCTTCAACTTTTTGGATTTTTTTTTTTGCTTTTTGCTTTTTCGGTTGAGTGTTTTTTGCTTCTTTGTGTTTCAATTCTTTGACTTGATTTTTGTGTTCCTCTTGTCTGTTTTTGGGTCTCTGTATAATATTTTTTATTTCAGTCAGTGTATGTTTAATTTCTAGTTGGTCCTTTTTCATATCTTCGAGGGTCTCGTTATATTTATCGGCCTTTTCTAGGATATTCTTAAAAAGCTTTATAACTGTGGTTTTGAATTCTATATCCAGTCGTTTGTTTTCCTCCATTTCTTTCGTTTGTGATCTGATTCTTTGACGCCGCATTTTCACTGCTTCCCTGAGTTGGTAAGGTAGATTTGTGTGCTAGGTTTCCAATATGGCCCAGTGGGTCTGCCTCCCCAGTTAACCTGAGGTGGACACTCTTGGTTGCACCCCTTTGTGGACTGTGTGTACAGCCTTGTTGTAATTAAGTCTTGATTGTTGTTGGTATCACTGGGAAGAATTGACCTCCAGGCCAGTTGGCTGTAAGGATCAGCTGTGTCTATGCTGGGAGAAGTTCGGTGCTGGAGACAGCCTTATAGGATTAGACTTGCCGAATTGCAATAGCCTCTGTGCTCAGCTTGGATGGGGTGGAGTCTCAGTCTTGGCTTCCTGTCAGCCTTACCCTTGCGCGCACGTGCGCGCCTTCAGACCTCCACCTTCCCTGGCTCCTGAGTCTCTGCCCGAGAGTCCAGACTCCCCCCACAAGAGCGTGGGTCCCCAGGGGCTCGCCTGGAACTGGGGTTCAGTGCAGTCAGAACTGGGGTTCAGTGCGGTCAGGGGCTTCCTTCCCCCTTCCGCCAGAGAAAGTCAGCCAGGCTCTCAGCCGCCCTTCCTCTCTACACGCACAAAGACCCTTTGCCGTACCTCCAATTCTCTGTGAGCTTTTCTCTTTCCTTCTAGTTGTAGAATTTTCACTCAGCCAGCTTTCCTGTGGTTCTGGATGGTGTCCGTTCTGTCTTTTAGTTGTAGTTTTGAAATTGTTGTGTGAGGCAGCAGTTTAGGTGTTTACCTATGCTGCCATCTTGGTTTCTCCTCCTGACACAGGTTTTTCTAACTCAACTTCCAATATAATTATTTTTCATGTATATGTTTCCTTAAAACTGCTCCCCCAAAAGGCTTAGCTGAGAACCATCATTCAGTTTTCATGAACAGAATTTGGACCTAATACTTAGGAATGTTGGAAGGAACAGCTTCTGTTTTTTCAGTTCATCCTATATAATAAAGATGTAATATGCAAATGGTCATTATGCCGTGAAGCATAACGACAGACTGTGTGACGACCGGATCACGGATCAGCAGGAGGGTGGGGCAGTGAGCAACAAGTGGGCAGTGGAGAGCTACAGGAGGGGGCAGGGCAGCAGGCGCAGAGCTACAGGAGGGCAGCAGCAAACTACTGACTACAAGCGGGTGGCGGAGAGCTACAGGAGGAGGCAGGGCAAGGGAAGCTACATGAGGGCGGGGCAGTGGGTGGAGAGCTACTGGAGGGCGGCAGAGAGCTACTGGCAAGCTACTGGTGCACGGATTCATGCTCAGGGCTACTAGTTCTATTATAAAACTCTCCAAATGATGTGATCTAGCTCAGATGGCATTTTAGGGTATGATGATCATAAACAATGGCATTTTGTTTTGCTTTTTTATATGAAAAACTAGAGGCCCGGTGCATGAAAATTCATGCACTGAGGCGGGGGGTCCCCTCAGCCCGGCCTGCCCCCTCTCACAGTCGGGGAGCCTTCACGGGCGGGATGCGACCCTGTGATCAGGGGAAGGCGACGCCCCCATCACACCTCTGCTGCTGATACTGCTGGCAGCGCAAGCCTCGGCTGGCCCTGGTTTCCTGAGCCTTAGGTGGCCCTGGGTGGCTGGGCAGGCGACATACGAGGCTTGCCTGCGCCAAAATTGCATTGTATTAATTGATTTTGGAAATTAAAAACTTTTTACTTTCTTTATAATTAATGTACTGCACTTTTAATTTTTTAGAAAACAATAATTCCAGTTTGAAATACAGATGATGTACAACAATAGCAATGACTATCAAAAACACAAAATTTTTATCCTGAAATCTGAACATTTAGGACCGCTAAGAATTTTTTTGACAGATTTTCAGTGTTACCATATTTTACTCTTTCTTTTTATTGGAGATAACAGTTGTTCGCTTTTTTTTATTGGCTCCCCCCTAATAATGTCTTTATAATTAAGATACATTTCCTATATTTTTTGTTTGTTTCTGTCTTTATAGCTTAAGAAATGTATTAAAACTCCAGAAATCCCTTCAAAACATGTGAGGAACTGGGTCCCGAAAGTGTTGGAACAACGACGACAAGGCTTGGAAACATATTTACAGGTAAGATGTGTTTAGATCAGGGGTGGGCAAACTCTTTGACTCGAGGGCCACAATGGGTTCTTAAACTGGACCGGAGGGCCGGAACAAAAGCATGGATGGAGTGTTTGTGTGAACTAATATAAATTCAAAGTAAAGGAGCGGAGGGGAGAGCAAGAGAACCGGATAGAACAGCCGGATCCGGCCCGCGGGCTGTAGTTTGCCCATGGCTGGTAGATGCTCAATTTATATAGCATAGTTTAAATAGCCATTTATCTCAGTACTTTTTTCTCCGAACTTATGGGTGAGATGCAAAATACATGAAGCAACCAAACCTTCTAGATTAAAATAAAGTTTAAAATTATAGCTGTGTTGTTGGTTCTTTTAGCTTAAATTGGGTTCTATTTAAAATGGGTTATGTGGACCAGGGAAGAGAAAATTTAGTATAAAGGTAAAAACTGATGTTGAAAGGGTCTGTTTGTTTTTATAATTCAGCTCTACAAATAACTTCGTTTTCTTTTTTTTTGTTTTCCCCTCCAAGTTGTATTGCTTTCTCGTAGCCTTTCTTGCCTTAAGGTTTAGGGTGTTTGGGATATGGTAAGAGGAACTGAATTTCTTGGCGGGCCTGGCTAGTCCATCTATGGGATCAAATTGAGAATGAGTGTATAAAATTTGCCTCTGATGAAGTGCCAACTTCTTTGAAAATTAGCATTTATGTTTTTAAAAGAATACAGTAGGATGTTCTTTCCTGCAGCTGGGTTACAAATAGAACTACCTAAATTCGATGAACAAAAGTACTCCCTTTCTGCCAAGTGACAGAAAAAGCAAAAGGAAAGGTCAGCTTTCCAAGATCTAAAATGATAAAGACTGGAGGGCTCAGGTGCATGTTCAGTGTAGTTATCACTGTCCAAAGAACTCTGCACAGGGCAGGTGCTGAGCTGAGGTTGGGGGAGGGGCAGCATGTGGAAGCCTTATGGTCAGGCAGGTCACCTGAGTCCACTT
Source organism: Plecotus auritus (assembly GCF_963455305.1). Taxonomy (NCBI): domain Eukaryota; kingdom Metazoa; phylum Chordata; class Mammalia; order Chiroptera; family Vespertilionidae; genus Plecotus; species Plecotus auritus. Next base: position 100,570,433 of record NC_137774.1, on the reverse strand, counting down.
TAGAGGCTGACACATGAGAATGACTGAGATGGTGTGAGATGGGGGGTCGGGGAGTCTTGGCTCTCAAAAAGAAAAAGTTGGACTTCACCTAAGTTATGAATTTACCATGATGATCTATCTATCCATCTCTAAGACATGTTACAGCAAAGAAATCGGCAGCCCGGCCTGAAGTCTTCCATTGATATCTTCCTAACCCCATTAGCATTGATCTTGGTGTGGATTCTGTGTACAAGGGCAGCTATAGGCTGTGTTAAGCCAGCATATTATTACTTCTACAGAACTTTTCTTTAAAAAAAAATTTTTTTAATTGATTTCAGAGAAGAAGGGAGAAGGAGAGAGAGATAGAAACATCAATAATGAGAAAGAATCATTGATTGGCTGCATATTGCACACCCCCTACTGGGGATCCAGTCGCAACTCAGGCATGTGCCCGGGAATCGAACCATCACGTCCTGGTTCATAGTGGTTCGATGCCCAACCACTGAGCAACAGTGGCCAGTCTCTCAGAACTGTTCTGAGTGGTTTTGCTGGTGACTGGAAGCTGAGAAGAGGCTATCCCTAAAGGCTTGGTGATAAATTCAGGGGACTCTCTGGCTGCAGGAAGATGCTGAGCCCTTTCCTGGCCTCGTGCAGTCGTCCTGGTCTGTACACTGCCCAAAGAGGACAGCCGGCAGCTGGCAGCCCTGAGAACATCTGAGGAGGCCTCTCTTTACTCTTTTTGCTCTTTTGCTTTTGAACATGGTGGCAAGTCCCTTGGCTGCCTCTTTCTGGGAGTGGGAGATGAACGGAAATGGGGACCACAAATGACAGGAAAGTGTGTGGCCGTGTGCTTTGAGAGTCTGTTATATGGAGCGGAGAGACTTTCAGAGCTTCGGGCAACACTGTAGAGCAAAACTAAAACAAAAAAAACAAAAACTAAAAAAATGAGAAGTTAGACATTGTATGCAAAGGGTAAAATGCATGTTCTGTGTAATTAAATGGTATGGGTAAACATTGCATTCTTATTTGTAAGGCAGATTTTCCACAGATATTGTATATCTGCAAGCTTTAGTTCTGAAGAAAGCTTTACTCTCTTCCCTCCCATTGTATTTGACACATGACTTCCATTACTCCTCAGTGTAAACATTTTAAGTTGTTTGTACTTGGAATATAAATATACGGGTAAAATCATCTGGCACAGAGAGGAGTTTACAGTGACACTCAAATTGAGCTTAGAACTTTCTAGTGTCAGAACGAGGCTTGAAAGATGTGGTTGAAGGACAGAGAGGGCTTGTTTCCTGTTGTGCATTTAATATTCAGTTTGTTGTGTGTGAAGTCCCTGGGGAGTTCAAGGGCGCTTCCTCTCCCTTTGGCACCTGACTCTGTTTGCAGGCATTGGGAGCTGGATGGAAGGTGGAAGGATGAGTGGGAGTGCTTACCAATCCCAAGTGAACTAAAAACCCTGGCTTAGGTGTCTTTTCACCATAACTTTTGGTATTTAAATCTAAATAAATAAATAGTATTCAAAACTAGAAAAAAGAGAGAAGACTTGTTACTGATCCTTCTGCTCGCACTAACTCCAGTTAGAATCCCACTCACCTTGAGCACTTGCACCTGAGCCTGAGCTCCAGGGTGCAGCTGTCACCAGCACTCCTCGGCAGGCGCTGTCCTGCAGCCAACCCACCTGGGCATGAACTGGCTAGGAAGGCCCTGTTCTGGTCCATAAACCCGAGAAAGTATTAACTCCAATGCCACACCATTTCCATCTCACAGGGAACACAGGCATTATCTAATCCAGCTTGCCTTCTGCCCTTTGGTTATGGTCATGATAATCTCTCTGGCCTCAGTTTCCCACCCATAAAATGGGCAGATTAACTCTTGAAAGGACCAGAGAAAACAGTTCTTGCTCCTCTTGTCCAAGGAGCAGCTTGGTCCATGGATGCGTACAAGACACACATTTCAAAGGTGCTCTTTTAGTTTAGAGATGGAGAAACTAAGGTCAGTGGTGTAAGAAACTTGCTTCACTTCCTGTAGTATGTTGGAGATGGGACTGGAATTTTAGTTTCTTAGCTCCTAGTGTAGACTCTTTGCATTATGCATTGCGGGTTTTCCAAGTCTGAGAAGATTTTTCAGCCTTGACATATAATTTTACTTAGGGAAGTAATAATTAATAATTAATAATAATAACAAATAATGGAAAAGGCCTTATAACCATCAACTATCACAATGTAATTGACTAATATATGCCCAGCTCCCTTGATAGATCAGTAGATAAGTGATTCTTTCAATCTATAACTTGAATATTTAGAATCCTGTGAGAAATATGAGTGTGTATTTGCTGTGTTAAATCATTTACGTAGAAGTAAAAATCTTAAGAATAAATTAATTGGGGTTTCCCAAACTGATTTGACCATCAAACATGTTTTATATAATAGTTTTATCTCCTCATTTGAGATGACTTCCCATCTTTCCTGAGATCCAACTGAAATAAAAGTATAAAAACTTAAGAAGGAATAAATCCTGACAGTTAAGAAGTAGATGGGCAGGGAAAAGAGAAGATCATCAAAGGAAGAAAAATTTTTAACAACTTTCTGTAAGATGGAAATTTCTAGACGTGTGTGAATGGATGCAACAGAAAGCAGAAAGCAGCAGCCTAAACTCAGTTGTGGGAGTATGTGCTAGAGGTGGGAGGCAGCCTACCCATGGCTGTGGTGAAGAGCTTCTTAGAATCAGCAGGTGAAGGAGAGGCCGAGGTGAGCAGTGAAACTGAAAACAAGTGGTTCATTCAGGGTATATCTGGGACAGGTGCCCAGGCTACTTACACGGTCCAGACTGTAGGCAGCCTGATATTTATGACCAGGTAAAAAAAAATTGTATGACTTTTCCCCCAAAACCAAAAAATATAACAAAATATTAAGCAGAATGGTTGAGGAGAGCTAAAGCTTTTAACGTGGATATTGGGGCGCCCAAGTTGACAATCCCTAAGGAAAAGTCCGCCCGACTGCATGCTGCACCCACACTGTCTTTCCACATGGCAGGAGGCGTGTGGCGCCAGCAGAGGAAACCCACCCACGCCTCCCAGGCCACTTTCTCCAGTGAGATCGATAACCAAGGATCACCAGGCACTTGAAGAAAAGGAGTAGCATGAACAAAAAGACCATCATGAACTAAAGTGCTGGCTCTTCATCAAAGATAATTCAGGACACAAAGTATACCTTAAAGATTGATTTAACAAATAGAGAGTTTCACAAAGGTATTACATCTAAACGATGACACTAGGATACTGTGTAAAGGAAACATCAAGAACACACACAAGTTCTTAGAATTAGTTGTTATCCAATTGAAAACATTCAGTAGCTGCTCTCTCTAGTTGGGATGCTGTTCCGTAAAGTACAGACACAAAAACTCTCCAACAAAAGGACATAGAGGACCGGTCTAATTTCTCCTTTCTGGAGTTGAAGAAGAAGAAGAAGGAAAAGAAGGAGAAGAAGGAGAAGGAGAAGAAGAAAGAAGAAGAAGTAGAGGAGGAGCAGAAAATACAAAAGTAGGGGAGGGAATAATCAAAGGAAAAAAAGTTGAAAATTCCCCTAAGCTGGAGGATATGAACCTTTAGATAGAAAAGGCCATTCAAGGGCAGGGCACAAAGAAGGACAGAAATGCTCTAATGCCCAGACACTGGCAAGATGTCATTACATTGGAGATGAAGATTCATAATCTTTCTGAAAAGGAAAAATAAATGGAGGGTGAGCTTGAGGTTTAGTCGTGGCTCCATTTGTTTATTTGAGGCTGATTTAATGGGCAGGTCCCTCTCTGTTCTGTAGTAGCAAATTACAAGCTGGCATGATTTTTTAGGCAAAGATTTTTGACAGGAATTTTGCATACATCAGTGGTTCCATTTGTCACAGTTACATGAAATTTCTCTTTCTGAGAAAGGTACCCACGTCTTATGTCTCTTACTTGAGAACAAGCTGTTTATATTTTCACCTTTTTCTTGAGGCGTGAGCGATAATTAAATATACATGGAGCGTTGGGAACTACACAGAAGTAGTTCACAGAAATCACAACAAAGGATCATCTAAGCTACTATAAATCCTTAAAAAACTGTTTGAAGAAAACAATTCCACAGCTGGGGTGAGGCCGGTTTGTTATATAGTAGATGCAAGGTGCTATCCTCAGCAGAGCCTGTTATCTGACTAGCCTCCCCTCAATCTTCAAATTATACAAAATGTTCCACTGGGGCAGTAATCTGCACTGGATCAAAGAGTATTATGTTTTTAACATTTCCAGCAGCACATTGAAGTATTCATTAAACTTGGCCATGTGTGCTTCAAATTGTATATACTGTAAGTGCAATGTGCTGTATACAGCTACATCAAGTTTGTTAAGCATACTATTCAAATCTCCTGTATTTTAGCCACTTGATCTAGAAAAAGAAAGGTGTGTTAAAATTTCCCACTTATATTTTCATGGTTACTCATATAATTAGGCTTAGTTCAATATCTGAGCTTCCTATTAATCCCTCTGTTTCTGAGGTTTTGTTTCTTTTCTTGCCCACTTTTGAATTGGTGGCACATTCCCCCTCCTTTTTCTTTCCATTTCTTCTTTTTTGTTAATTTATATTGTTCTTTTAAGGCCCTGTTCTTTTTTTTTTTTCTCAGACTGTTTTCTCTCCATTGGTCAGATTGAGTAATTTCTGTTGTTCTGTTTTTCAGTTCACTAATTCTTTCCTCTGTTTCTTCCATTCTGCTGTTATTTTGGTTATTGTGTTTTCAGTTCTAAAATTCTTGTTTAATTCTTCTTTATAGCTTTTATTTCTTTGCTGATGCTTTATATTTCATTCCTTTGTTGAGCTTTTTGGGGCTTTGCTACATCTGTTGGCATTTCCTGGTTGCCAGCTTTTTCTGCTCCAAGTTCAGATACATGAGGCAGAACTAAAATCCAGGAAAGATAAAACTCACCACTGTGTCCTTCCTCAGGTCTTCTTTCTTCCGATAGCCTTTTATAATCTTATGTCCTGTTCATGTATAAGGTCCAGGGGTTTTAGTTGTGTTTAGCAGGAGGAATAAGAAAAAGTACGTCTAACCCATCTTATTGGAAGTGGAAATTTATCCATTGACTTTTAAATTTTAATATTATGCTTTCTTGTTTCTAAGAATTCTATTTGATTTTTTTTTTCTTATCTGCCTACATGTTTTTTGGTCATATTTTCAAGCCTCTGTTTTATCTCTTTAAGCACATGGACTCTCACTATCCCAGAAGGAAAAAAAAGGGAAACCATTTGAATCTAATGAACCATTTTTAGTTTTCTGTCATTTTAAGATTTTTAATTAATTTACAGAAATTCAAATAAAGAAAGTAAAAGACACCTTTATTAGAATTTTGATTAGAATTTCAATATAGCAAAGTCAAAATCTTAGTCCACATTTTCCTGGTTTTTAAATGGGCAACATCCTTTGAACAGTGTACCTAAATGGTCATCATCTGCCATGCATTAACCTAAAACTTAAACCATCTTATAAGGACTGATTACAGATATTAAATACACTTCTCATAGGTTCTAGCTTATCATTGCTTATGGTTCTTTTTATTGGACATGCATTGATAAAATCCAATACTTTGGGAAGCCTGATGGTTAATAGTTTTGTTGAATAAATATCTAAGTGACTAATATCTTTGCTGCATAATTGCAAAATGTTTTCATTTTTAGATTTGCAAACACTAAACAGAATGACTAAATCAATGCGTTTTTAAATGTATACATTATCTCTTTCTTTCCAGTCACCTTTCTATTTGCTTTTGTCAAGTAAAGCATTTATCGAATAAATCTTGGTGCACAAACATCATAAAAAATAAAAGACTACTGTTCCATGTTCTTTTAGCAAAATAAAATGGTCCAACTTCTTGATGCAAACTAATATGTGGTAAAATTCTTCCTGTTCAATGAGCAACTCCAAGAGAATAAATGCCACATTTCCCTTTTCCGCTTTGATTCCTGAATTTGAGAAAATTCATGTACGATATCATCTGAATTCTCATGATAGGTTTTATTTATGCAACCAACCTTGCTGTATGTACATTATGGAAGCCACTAGTCACATGTGGCTAATGAACATTTGAAATGTAGTTAGTCTGAATCAACATGTTCTAATAATGTAAAAATTACACAGTTTTCAAAACCATAGAATAAAAAAGAATGGAAAATATCTCAATAATTTTTATAATGACTAATGTGAAATAATATTTTATATATTAAGTTAAAATACATGTTGATTCTTTTTACTTTTTTAATGTGGCTACTGAAACATTTAAATGTTAAATTTACATTAAACATTATGACAAAATACTGCGTATACGTGGCATTAATATAGGTTACAACCTGTGAAGGTGTTTATTTCTCATTCTCCCTTCCCCTGGGGATGTATCCTTCAGTGGCTTTATTTGGAGCTCACCTCTTAGGGTTCACAGCTTACCCATGGGACAGAGCCAGCTTTGGTTCTTGCTTATCTATCAGGATTTCTGTTTATATTCCATTTAAGGCTGCTTTAGATTCCTTATTTCTTACCACCTCAGTGATGCATTTTTAAAATTACATATATAGGATGTCCCAAAAAATGTAGACACACACTTTGAGTAATTATAAAGCCAGTGTTTATTGAAATGCATTTCATTTTGAAAATGGAGCTATCAGCTGTTAAAGTGTGTATACATTTTTGGGGACACCCTATATATGGCATTTTCAGGGTCCTAAGGATTCTTTTCTAAGAAAAGCTTAGCCCTAGTGAGTGCTCAAGTGTTAAGTCACTCTTCTCAGTTGTCCAGCTTTTACCAGCATCTGCAATGGGGGCATCGCTGAGCAATGGCATATACTGTATGTTTTCCTAGAATACATTCTTCAACCATGGCGAGTTTTGGAAAACAAGTTTAATTATTTTACTGACCATGAGATTTTATCTGACAATGGATTTCATATCCTGTTCATTCAGGGGTGGTAATGAGGTTATGCAGAGTCCTCTGTTAGGGTCCATCTATGGCAGCAGTGACTGGTCAGACTTAGAGTACATTTCAACTCAGGCCAACTGGAGCATAAACCTTTATAAAATGCAGTCTGTTGTACTTGTACACATGTGTACACCTGTGTTATAAAGTAGACCTTCAACATGCCCATAAGATAGTCCCAAAAAAGGTTGCAGCGTGACCATTTTAAATAAGGTTTTTTTTTTATTATTTATTACACAGCCTGTAAGTAGGCTTAATGTCATGGAGTTTACAGCATACCATAATAGTCTGTGTCTCACCCTTTACCCTTTTCCACCCTGCCGCCCACTACCATGCTTACTTAACACGACATTGCCTCCCGAAGTAGGCTGCCTTCCCACTCCACTGGGCATATTTTCCGGCCTATTCTCTTCCTCTTCCACTAGCTTCTTTACTCGCCTAACGATTCTGCAGCAGCTTGGTCCCCTTCCCCATTATGCTACTGTTTACCCAACAATGTTCTATGTAAAACACCATTTCAGTTTTTAAAATTTGGGAATGGTGTTTTATGTAGAACGTGGTTGGGTAAGCAGTTGCTCTGTTTGTCTGAACAGTTGCCTCATCACCTGTTGCTACATGAAAATTCTTAGACAAGGTGCCAGTTACCTCCAGAATCACGTGGTCATTACATGTCAGGCAGGTGTCTGGTACCACCTAGTGTCTTCTCAGAAGTGTTCTCTTGGACTTGACAGGCAGTTTCTGTCCGAGTTGGAACATGCCTTTAAACTATTTTGTGAGCCACATTTTCTTACTTCCACACTAGAGTGTGTTCATGGACTTACGTTTATGATTGCAGAGCACTTGTGAATTTGACACTTTACCTGACGTTACCTAAAATACCTATTTTATGTATGGCCAAGAGCCATTTTTAGGTATATATTTTCACCTTTTCTTCACTTCATTAAAGAATACTATCAATTAATACTCTTTTAGGGGGCCTCTTCTCCAAGTCCTATGCAGAATCCCAAAGTTTTTTTTTCTTTTTGTTTTTGAATCATTTCATGACAATTGTAGGGGAAGCAAAATTGAGCTGAGAATAACAGACCAAATGAAACCAAACTGAGATCCAGGTTTGTAATGTTTTCAATGCTCACTTACCAGAGAAGGGGCTCCCTCTTGCTTATCTCAGCAAAATTGCAAACCACTACTTCCCATCCGCTGCTGGGGTTGTGAGCCGTCAGTACTGCAAAGCTTAAGTGTAGAACAGGTTTCTATTTAAGATCTTAGAATTATAATGGTCCCTAAGTTAGTTTTACTTTTAAAATGAGTTTTCTCATTATTACCATTCATATCATCATAGATATTTCTAAAGGTAAAACATTTATTATGTAAAATATTTTTACCCTTTCTTTTGCTCCACTTTCCATTTTCATGCTTTTAAGTTGGACACATGTATCTGTTCCTGGCCATCCAATTCTGGCTGAGGAGTAATTGACATTTTCTTTCTTAACCCACCACCGCTTTCAACAAAGGCCTTGATGAAGCTGAGTAAACTCAGCACGTGGCCAAGGAACCCCCTGCTTTCCTAATGGCCACCTTATCCCTTAGCTTAGGTGCTTACTAGCAGAATTTGAGTTTAATTCACAGATAAAGAAGTGTTGCAATGGCAGCTTCCCTTCTTACAAAGGACGTGCTCCCCCCCCCCCTTAATCCTCACCTGAAGATATTTTCCCATTGATTTTTAGAGAGAGTGGAAGGGAGAAGGAGAGATGGAGAGAAACACTGATATGAGAGAGACACATCGATTGGTTGCCTCTTGCACAGCCCCCACCAGGGCCAGGGATCAAGCCTGCAACTGAGGCACGTGCCCTTGACCGGAATTGAACCCGGGACCCTTCAGTCCGTGGACTGATGCTCTGTCCACTGAGCCAAACAAGCTAAGACACAAAGGATTCTTTAAAACTGCAACTGAAGTAGAGAACAGGACCTAATGTATAGGGGAGGGCTGTATTGGTGAGAGAGATGTGCAATGTGGGCTTCAAAAAGCACTGCAGAAGCCTATAGAAGTAACAGTATCGGTGAAGGTCCTGCTTATAACATGAGACAAAACTGTTCTTTGTTCTCGGTAAAGATTGTGAACAGTGTGTTAAATAATATTAATGGCCGGGATTGTCAGTATTTAACAGTACTTTCCTTGTACAAGTGATTTTATTGATCGATACGGACTCAATGTAACAGGAGCAGATTATTTTTACTGATTTTATCAAAACCTTAACCAAGTTTGTTAGTGCACCACATATCTTTAAATAGATCTAGATGATGATATAGATTAAGAAAAGCAAACCACCATCCATCTCTTTTTGATCTGTTAATAACTTAGATCCATCATTGCTGGCGAGTGTTTCCAGACCCTGCCGTGCATACATGTTTCTGTGGAGCCCGGTGAGAAATCCTGTAGCCTTGTTTCAGTGGTTGGTTTTCACACAGAAAAACCCTTACCACGTATCCAGAATTTGGCAGACACGTTTGTCATCATATTTTGTGAAGTAATTGGCAACATATGAATTAAAAAAAAAACACTTTAAAAGGTCTCTGTTTCCTATTTTTAGTTTTCATAGGCAGGGACCTACAGATTCTTAGGTTTTATGGAAGTTCAAGAAGACTTTTCTGTGCTAAGTTAAAAATTCTTTATGAAGGCTACAAATAATCACCTAGTACTATGTCTGATATTTCTCCTCATTATATATTTTAAAGGTTTGCTTTTTAATTACATAGAATCGTGCTGCTTAATTTCAAATGCTTTTTGTTTCTCAGTGACTTTCGGGCTTCCGTTGGTCTCAAAGTGACTTATACTTCATTTACAATGATTCAGTGCAGAACAAATTTTTTTTTTAACTTTGGAAACGAGTCATATATATTATCTCTTTAAAGAAAACAATACACTTTCCTTTTAATGAAATAAATTGAACCAGTATTTTAAAGACTCAGACGATGCATTCTTGCTCACCTTGGTGGGTGAGCCTGGTGGGAGAAACCCTGCCCCTCAGAGCTGTGGATAATGAGCCCTTAGAGGTAATATACGTCCACAGAAGTGACATCAGTAGTGGCAATTTAAGAAGCTTTAGGAACCTCAAAAATGTTTATGATTTTATGGAGAGGAGTCTGTGTGAAGGAAGGGAATAGAATATGCACTGAGAGTTCACCGGTTCAATTCCTGGTCAGGGCACAAGCCCGTCAACGTTTCTCTCTCATTGTTGTGTCTCTCCCTCTCCCTCTCCCTCTCCCTCTCCCTCTCCCTCTCCCTCTCCCTCTCCCTCTCCCTCTCCCTCTCCCTCTCCCTCTCCCTCTCCCTCTCCCTCTCCCTCTCCCTCTCCCTCTCCCTCTCCCTCTCCCTCTCCCTCTCCCTCTCCCTCTCCCTCTCCCTCTCCCTCTCCCTCTCCCTCTCCCTCTCCCTCTCCCTCTCCCTCTCCCTCTCCCTCTCCCTCTCCCTCTCCCTCTCCCTCTCCCTCTCCCTCTCCCTCTCCCTCTCCCTCTCCCTCTCCCTCTCCCTCTCCCTCTCCCTCTCCCTCTCCCTCTCCCTCTCCCTCTCCCTCTCCCTCTCCCTCTCCCTTCCTCTCTCTCAAAAATAAATAAAAACATTTTTTTTAAAAAAAGGAAGAGAATGGAATAGAGATATGCACTCCAGTATACGAAAGGTGGCTGCAAAGCTTTAATCAGGCTTAAAATATAAAACATTGGGAGTTTTAAACCTATGAATCATCAAATATTGATTATCTATTTGGCATCTGTACTGATTAAAAAAACTACTCTCAGTAGACACTAGAAAAGGTTCAGTGACCTAAACTAGAGCCCCTGGTTAATAAAATGAATGTTTAGGGTTAAATTCTCCTCCACCAGCTGGCTGAGCTGAGGGCAGGACTCCTGGCTGCTGCGTACTGTTTCTAGAAAGAGGCTTGGTGGAATGTGTGGTGCGAACACCCAGGCCTGCACGCGTTTCTAGAAAGCCAGCTCCAAGCCCCTTCCAGAGACAGGTGTCATTGATGCCACTTCGTGTGTGTGGCTGGACCACATGCTGCTTTTCTTCACATTTTATCTTTAAAAGTGGATGGTTTTATCTGATAAAAAAAAAAAAACACACACACACAAAAAAAACTTAAACCTCAGAGGGAAGGTTGGGGAGGGTGGGGGTAAGGGGGAGAGATCAACCAAAGGACTTGTATGCATGCATGTAGCATAAGCGATGGACACAGACAACAGGGGTGAGGGTGAGGGCAGGACTTGGGGCGGTGGCGGGGGGGACAATGGGGGAATAAGGACACATTTGTAATACCTTGAGCTAGCATTGTATTTGTGAATATTAGCTCCTTTAAGGCAGCTATAGTGGGCTTGAGTCTTTCTCTAATACTACAGTTTTCCATTCAGCAAAGATTTTAGGAAGCCTGACATTATTCTTGAGATACTTTTGATTTGTATTTTATCACATTTGTGGGTGACGGACTCAATGAGTTTTAAAAGAATTGGCTTTTGTAGTGTGGTTTACTTTTAGCTTGATGACTCTAGTTTAACCAAAGGAAGTTCACTGTGTTCTATAGTCATTTCTTTTTTGATATAAGTCGTCTTTTTCTTTACAGACATCAAGATTTCTCTCTTGGTAGGTTAATATATTTTTAGTATAATAGCATTTTTGTTATTGTCCTCGTTTCTCCATATGTGCATATTCAACAGTTTTGAAAACTCCAAAGAATAAAAATTATTTTTTGTAATTCTTCCACTTAGACCACTGGTTTTGAACCTGGGCATTTTACCTCACAAGAGACATTTGGCGATGCACAGAGGTATTTTTGGTGGTCACTGCTAAGGACGGGGATGGTATTAGCATTGAGTGGGTAGAGTCATCTATGCTGCTGAACATCCTACAATGCATAGAGCAGCCCTCAACAAACAGTCATGTTAATCGTAGTGAGATTGAAAAACTCTGACTTTGACATCTCAAAAGTATGGTGTGCTTCCTTTGTCTAGTCACTGTACATATTTTAATCATATATCTTAAAATATTTGTTTTGTCATCTCTAGTGCTTTATAAACTCTTCTTTTAATTTAAAAACATCACAGACATTTACTATATATTAAATATTTCTCTAAGGCAAGGTTTTTTTTTAATATCTTAATTTTTGTATTGACAATTTTCAACATGTGAAAAAGTGGAATCCTATCTAATAAAGCGGGACTATGCTAATTGACCATCACTCCATCACAAAGATGGCTGCACCCACAGCTGAGGCCAAGTTCCCATCAGGAACCTTAACGAGCAATCAGCAGGGATCTGAGGCTACACCCTCCCCTGCCCCTGTGGGGCTTGCCAGGGGAACTCGGGCCCTGTCCCCCACCCAGCAGGGCTTAACAGGGGACCTCAGGCCACACACCCCCGCCCTAGAGTCAGGCTAGGGGACCTCAGGCTGCTTCCACCACTCCAGCGCCAGGCCGGGGTACCTCAGGCCACGCCCCCCACCAGGTGTGGCTTGACAGGGGACTTCAGGCCATGCCCCCCACCCCAGCAGGGCTTGACAGGGGACCTCAAGGTGCACCCCCGGTGCTGGGTTGGGGGAACTCAGACCGTGCCCCTGCCCAGCGGGGCTTGATGGGGGACCTGAGGCTGTGCCCCCTTCCCAGTGCTGGGCCAGGCGACCTGAGGCTGCGCGCCCCCCCCGCCTGGCGGGGCTTGACGGGGGACCTCAGGCCATGCCCCCCACCCAGCGGGGCTTGACAGGGGATCTCAGGCTGTGTCCCCCACCTGGCGGGGCTTGATGGAGGACCTCAAGGCATACCCTCCGCCCTGGTCTGGCCTGGGGGACCTCAGGCCACACGCCTCATCCTGGCACCGGGCCAGGGTACCTGAGGCTATGCCCCCTGCCCGGCAGGGCTTGACAAGGGTGGAACTGGCTGGGTCTGGATCTAGCCCAATGAGTGGGTGGCGGCTGGGTCTGGGTCTCACACGATTTTGAGGTGCATGTGGGTGGGCAGGGACTTGACTCTGGGGCTCGTGGTGAGCCCCAGACTCTGACAGGAGGAAGGTTTTCATATACATTTTACTAATTTTCTTTCATCTCTGACACTTCTATTATAGAGAAAGGGCAAATAGCAATAGTAAATTATGTCCTCTAATTAATCCCCTTTTAATGTGCACGAATTTCGTGCACTGGGTCACTAGTCATATAATAAAATCCTAGATACCCATCATTCAGCTTCAGCAATTACTGACTCAGGGGCAGTCTTATTTATATTCCCATACTTACCCCACCATCCCATATTATTTTGAAAAAACTCACAGATATTATATTTTTATCTATTAATATTTCAGTTATCTCTAATAGATAAAGATCCCTTTTAAAAATATTTTTAATAAGGCCCCATAATATTCTTTGCTAAGGATGCATTATAAATTACTTACTTGAGAGCCTGCTGTTGAGTTTTGGGGTGTTTTCTAGTTTTTTTCCTAGAGTTTCATTTTTGTTTTCATCTTTCTATGGCAGATTCTCCTTGTTCTACAGGTGAAGTAGCAGGTGTGCAAACTAAGCAAGGCAAGAATGAGCACAAGGCCCTTAATTTCATTAAACACTGTGTAACTGGTAAAGATTAATGTACATATCTCTTGCTAATTCTTTCCAATTACTTAGTTCATATAAATTCCCAAGCCTGGTTAATTATGCTGAAGTCAGGGAGTAATTTTGAATGGTGTTCCGACAACAAGGGAATTTTCCTGGTGTAACCTTGGCCTCTCACACAGACTCTTAGCACATTAGGCCCTCAGCCTGCAGTCCATTCATTTTCTACTCAGGCCTAATTGCTGCCGACTGGCTGCCACAGGTACCCGGATAGCCTGCGTTTAAGGAGGCAGGGACTTCTGAGAACAAATAAGGAAAGATTAATTGTTTGTTTTGCTCCCTCCCAAGAGAAATGTGGGTGCTTAATCAAGAAAAATAATTTCTTCTGTTGATTTGGCTTATTTGAAGAAAAGATAATTGTGTAAAGGTGGATGCAAAACGATGCCTTTTATAAGAGGTATTGCCTTACCTACACAAGAGACAAGGATACAGGGAAATAAATGTAAGACACTGATGAAATGGATGAGGATGGCTCGCATTTCTCATAGTAAGTAATCTGGCTGTTGGGCTTTTATTTGTACCAATAGTGGTAGCTAGTATTGTCATTTGTTTTGTCTGGATGTTCGGAAATCTAATCAAGGAGACAATAGTGTGGAAAAAATCAACAACACTTTTCCAAATTGTTCTTAATTGCTAGAGTACAAAGTGAGCTAAATGCTGTGATGTTTCCAATTAAAGAACCTGTTTCAAGCAAGCACTATTAAATCTATCTTTCCCAATCTGATAAATAAGCGATCAAAGAGTGGAGCAGATTAATTGAGAGCAATTAGTTCCAGATTCCTTAAAATAGGTAAAGTGACTAACCTTATTAATGATTTTGGCAATTTTTGGCATGATAGCTGTAGCACTTGTACCTTCTGGCCAATCAAAAAAGGAAAGTGACTAAATGTTACCACATTACTTATGATTTTTAGTACCAAAAACCATTTGCTTCCCAAATCTCAAGTTATAGGAGAAGAACATTTGATGTGTTCTAAATTAAAGTCGACCTTTGAATTTGGAAAGGAGAAAGTGAAGGAATTAAAAGAATATGTATTGTCCCTCTGACAGGAAGGGATAGAGTTATAAATGCAAGAGTGTCTACACCAGGTGAGTCAGCAAAACTCTACTGGAGAAGACCAGCTCTCTAAGTATTTTAGGTTATGCAGCCATGTGGGCTACTCAACTCTGCTCTTTTAATGTGAAAGCTGCCATAGATGATATGTAAACAAAGGAGAGGTATTCCAATAAAACTTTATTGGCCAAACCAGGCAGTAGGCCAGATTTGGCCCTCCAACTATAGCTGACCTCTAGACCTAGAGGTTGGTGGCAGATTGTGGTGGATGGACAACAGCAGAGGGCTGGAAGGGAAGAGTGTGGCCTGGCATCAGGTGGGTATGGGCTCAGAGTCCTGAATCTCCATTCACTGCTGCCTAAGCTAGGGTAGTTAATTAACCTCTCTGAGTACTAGTCATCTTTTCTGGGAAGGGGGATAAGAAGGTATACCTCACAGAGTTGTTAATGAGGAGGGCATGAGCTAATATACACGATGCATTTACCCAGTTCCTGAAATATAGAATAGGCATACATCATTCTGTCTTCAGATATGGGCCATATTTGGCATGTACATTTTGTCCTCATTTTCCCCAAATCCTAAAATATTCCAAGGACTCCAAGGAGCCACAGAGATTAATACCAAAATATTAATTATTTAGCCAGGAAAATTCACTTAGAAAATATTCTTTTAGGAATCATCTCACCAAATTAGCTAAGCCCATGGCTAATTTAAAATGCCTTTAGGAGCCATACCTAGCAGAAATTTTCAAAAACAATGCAGAGTGTTGTCACTAGGAAATTCTAATGGAATCTTTTATCCATTCATTCACTTATTCATTAATTAATAAAATAAATATCTTTAAGGACCTAATCTGGGCTGGATAATTCTATGTGACATTTTATTTAGATTTATTGTTTCACAGTTCTCGCAGCTTCATCCTCACTCAACAGCATCATCTGGTATTTGAAGTCATTCTGCCTAAATATGGACCATATTGTATAGGAAGGTATGTGTAAGCCTACCTGCAGTAGACAAAATAGTAGCAATCAGCAGGCAAATCACTTTTAACCTTTTCAGAGCCTGCTGGTCAAGGGAGACGACTAGAGAGTGCCGGTGCAGGAATCTCATTAGCTCTGGCTACTCTAGGTCACCCTAAGGTGGATATTCCTTCTCAGTTTCATCTCTGATCATACCCACCTACCTAAAAATTATTTTATGGCACCTTGTCAGCTACCAAATTGTGATATTCCTAGGCCAGGTGTTCAGAACTCCAGCCTTATTGTACATGTTTCTTATGTGCCAGTCACACTAGCTTAGTGCCTGTCTTTGTCTTGACCCTGTGTTTATTATACCCCTATGTGGTATATCCCTTTCTCTCATCTCTGTTTACCATCCTGCAGGCTCATTTTAGTACCCCCTCTTTTGTGGGACCTTTCTTGATTCTCCACGCCTAGATATGATATCCTTAAACCCTAATGCACCTTAGTTGACCATTATCCTGTCACATTTTACCTTCTGTGATAGCTCTTACAGTACGGATCCTCTCCACACCAGGTTATGAGTCCTGCATTTCACCCTCTGGGCTCCCCTCAGCATCCTCTAACTTAGCTCAGCCCACCCTGACTACTGACTGTCAGATAATTTAGTCTTAATGGTATTTCATATTATCCTAACCCTTGCTTTTGTTAATATGTTTTATTCTCTTTGATAGTTTGGGACATAATCTTAGACTCAGATGTAAGTAATGTGTGCTTTCATCATGCAGTATTTCATTGTGTCATATTCTCTGAGTTGCTCATGGTTTTTTCTATATTTTTTGACATGTGCAACATTTAAAGTTTGCATAACATTTTTAAAATTCTGTAAAGCAAAATAGTCACCACAAATTCATTTCATACGACAGGTAGATTAAAAGAGTATGCTCAATACATATGACAAAGGTCTAATTCCCACAATATGCAAAGAGCTTTCAAATTTTAAAAATTTAGGAAAGTGGGCAGAATTCTTTCATTATAAATAGTTATAAATGGTCAGTTAACAAGAGAAAAAGTTATTTCATTATTAATTAGAGAATGGTCAATTTTTTTAAAATATATTTTATTGATATTTTACAGAGAGGAAGGGAGAGGGATAGAGAGCTAGAAACATCGATGAGAGAGAAACATCGATCAGCTGCCTCCTGCACACCTCCTACTGGGGATGTGCCCGCAACCAAGGTACATGCCCTTGACCGGAATCGAACCCGGGACCCTCCAGTCCGCAGGCCGACGCTCTATCCACTGAGCCAAACCGGTTTCGGCTAGAGAATGGTCAATTAAAGTGAGATAATGTATTTGCTTATAGATCTGCAGAGATTAAAACAAAACATTTGTACTCATCGTTGGTAAGAAATAAACATTCCCATATGCCTTTAAGGGCCTGCCAATTGTGGCAACCTTTTGGAAAAGCAATTTGGCAATTCCTGCTCTCTGAATTTATTCTACCACTATTTTTGCTTAGGCAATGCTGGATGTAAGACATTTATTTCATTGCAATATAATTATAAAAGTTGCCCAATGGGGGTGGAGGGAGATTGGTTTAAAGTATATTGGAATATTTATACAGTGGAAAGCTATATAAAATACTCCATAGCAGTTCAAAAGAATGCTATAAATATATATACAGATAGGGAGAGATGTCCAAGACTATGAATTGATGCAGAAAGAAGGGAAGTTGTCCAGATACATTTTTAAAAGTAATGCTTTATGTTTTGATCAGTACATTCACAATTTAGAGCTCTGTGAAGACCAAAATACAAGAAAACCTGGCAATCAATCAAAGTTAGAGAAAACAAGCAAGTAGAAAATCTTTTTATAGTTGAAGTTTTTTAAAGCCTTATTTAAGTGTAAGAAATCTATATCGTTTATTCCCATAACCACAACTTTCTATTGGCCTCTTCTTGGGAAGACAAATCACACGAGTTTAGTAATCCTGCTGGATGTTCACCAGCCAAAGAAATTTGCTGTAGAACCGTAGGGATGACACTCACTCTTCCAGATGGATGCTGTTTATGTTCCATTGGCACACAAAAGGTTGCTAAGCATCCCCTGGTCAGCTTCTGCCAGCCCTTTATGCGGTAATTGCATTGTTCCACGTCTTTATCAAGGAATCCCTTGCCGGCGAGTTTTTGGAAGGGACAAGTGTCAAGGATGAGAAGCCACAGTGAAGTGGCCGTGACTGAGCAAAGATTGCACTGCTCAGGTCATTCTACAAAACTTGTCAGTTTGCTTCCCAAATAAATGCCTAGGGTGCGTAAAACACGGAGCACAGTGACCCCAGGAAGAAAAATCAATTGCAGTTCATATTTCATATGCCTGTAATTGCTTGTGGAAGCATGGCAGTCGTTGGTGTGCAGGCAGCTTTTCCTCTCCTCTTGTTGCCTTTCTTTTCTCATTTCTGCTGGTCATGTCTTTCACATGCTCTGCCTTATAGTGACGTGCAATCTTGGGCTTGTTTTCCTTGTCTACATAACCATTCTTAGTACGGGCGCCCTGTGCTGGATTTGACCAGTGCATTGAACTGTAGACAAGCATAGACCATGCACTAGAAATGGCTGTTTTGCTTTGAGATTCTTGAAGGTTTGGGTGTTTTGTTATTTGTATATTTGTTTTATTTTGAGGCTGTGGGGTTCTGGAAAGAATCAGAATAGTTATTTTATTAGGGTTTTAAACGTCAAAATTCAGGAGGTTGTTTTGGTGTGTGGTTGTGATCTTAAATGCTTTTTTATCCAGACAGGGGATCATAATACCTGCTCCTTTTGAAAATCACCCAATCTGTCTATTCCATCCATCCCTCTTGCTCCAAGCCACCCCCATCCCCACCCCACCTCTTTCTCATGTGAAGCTACTTTTGGATCCGTAGCCCTTCTGTGGACTGAGATGTCATAGGGCTGGAGAAAAGGCTGCTTACTTTATGGATTACTGTTAGGTCAACAAAACTTTGGCAGCATTGATTAACTTGACAGTGAGTACAGCAGTACATTTATCACTTATGGCTGTGCTGTAGAAAAATCTAATAAGAGGCAAACAATTCCCTTTAGAGCAGTAACAGGTTCACTGTGGCTAACGGTGCATGCACTGGAAATTTCTGCCTTTAAATTACACCCTTGCCGCTGTTGGGTCATTGACTCAGAGCTACTATACTTCTATAGTCATGGTGTTGTTATTAATTTCATCACAGTTATTTGACTAAAATAAATATTTAAACTGTTACATACATAGTGTGTGTTTTAAAATCTGAGTAGTCAAGTTAGATACATTTCTAGAATGATGATTTTAAAATAAAAGCCAGAAATAAAGAGTTCTATTGTATGAAGCTAGAAAGATCACAAGGAAATCACTTCCCACAATCAGTGCTGTATAATTTAGTTTGTTTCATAATGGAGAACTTTGGGAAATGTTAGTCTCAACTAAATACTTAGCAAGGAAAAGTATTTGCAGTCATCTTTGATGTGAAATGAATAGAAACGTGGTGATAGAAATTGGATGGGATTTTTATTTTTATTTTTCTTCATACTAAAGATATCTCATTAAGACTTTTAATGCTTATCTATTTTCCTTCTACAGAGTGAACAGCATCACACATTTTCCCCATGTATCATTTAGATCTTTAGGAATGAGAACAAAATATGTTTACTGGATGACACATTGTATGTAATGACCAGAGAGGCAAGTGTAAGTGTGATGAGTCTAGTAGATCAGGGTAAGGAAGAAAAAAGTTAGGTTTTTAACCTGTGTTCTAATCCTTTTCTGGAAAACTGAACAGTATTTGATGAATAGGCAACTGTTGTCATTTTATAGTCTACAGAATGTCTGAAACCATGGTGAAAGAAAAGCCGCCTTCTCAGGAGCAAATCTTATTTCACAGGCAATGATTGTCTTTCTACTAAACTGCTTTTTAGATTTTCCAGAAATATACCTAATTTATCTTATTTTTTTTTATTCCTGTGCTGTGCTGAAATTCATAATTCAGCTAGATAGATCTGTTTAAAATGGGGGGGAGGGAATGCAGGTTTTTTAGTATTTTGTGTTTTGATAGGAAATAGTCTTGAATTGAGGGCTTTGATTCGGTAGCATCTGCAAGATGATATACTTTTCTTTGTTGGGGGAAAAGTACTCTGCCTGCATCGATTGTCAAGAGGTTTAATATAATAAGGCAGCTTGTGGTCTGACTGAAAGAAACACTGTGCACAAGAAATCCCCACAGCAGTTTGTTTTTAGAAGAAAAACTGAGTTCACCTGAAGCATGAATACATTGAAAACCAAGCCTGAATAAGAGAACTTAGAAAGAGCCAAAAGGGTTGCTGTCCAAAGGTTCACGTCAATGATCTCATCCAATATTTGTCTTTGAGATTCTAAAAGACATAGAAACCAAAATGACTTTTTCTTGAGCTTCGAGAAGTACTGGCTTGAATCAGTAACATTCAGGCCTGTTGATGTTCGTATTTTGATGTAATTCAATGAGAATGTGTTCTCTTATGTAATTTGTAGGGTAAACGTAATGTTCTTCCTTCTAAAAGGGAGTCTTTTCTGAAAAAAGAGCCACGTCTACCACTGTGGATTTCACAGGTTACAAGCAGAATACCCCCACCAATTGCCCTCCTGAACAGAGGCCGGGTATTGATTAACTATCACGCTGGCATCAGAACTACTCTTAGGATTCAATTTTTTTGTTGTTTTGCATATTTTATTGATCAAAATGGTAAATGAGCATCAAGCGTGCAAGAAGACGATGAATTGTTTACTTGCATAAAATAACCTTTCAATAAGGGAAGATGCATGGCTTCCACTTTGGTTCTGTTCTGCGGCCCGAAGCAGATGGCATTCAGCTGCTATTGATTTGCTTCCATAGTTAAGGAGCAGCCTGCAACCCTGCATGCCCACTGCATTGTGAAAAGGGGTGTAGATTTGGGGACCAGGATGGGAGCCAAGAAGGACTGACTAGCCTTCCCTAAAATCCTAAGGAAAAGAAATCTTATTTGGAAACCACGAATACCTGCTTAAGTGGCAACCTGAATTAATGTAATCATCAGATTTGTGCTGGGGCTTTTGAAGTGGTCCTCACTTATGCAGATGTCTCCAGTGAATAACAAAGAGAGTAATAATCACGGAATACTAAATTTAAGCATGTTCTATTTAAAAAACCTAGATAAAATCTTTTCTCCTGCCTTTAAGAATTAGGTAATCTTCAGATATCAGGCAATGTCCACGCTGAGCCATGTGGCCTTAAACTTAAATGTACACGTAAGTCGTGCAGACAGCCCCCTTTTTATTCTTAGTTGTGCCTTCTCCATTTATACAACAGTCCACCCACACCCTCTGTCAGCGATCACATTTGGTTTCAAAATGTCTTCCATAATAGGTAGTTACAGATGTTGAACTTATAAATGTTTTCCTTGAATCTGTGTCCAGTAATGACTCTACATCTCAAAAACTAAAGGATTGGCTAACCTACCAATGGTGGCTTTCTTTCCCTTCCAGACTCATTAAATGCTGAAAACTACTTGTCAAAAGCAATGGGAACAAATAGCAAATATATCCACATAATACACATGTATTTGTCATTCAGTAATACACATATTAGTGAAGCTTAGTTAAATAACTTAATATTTTTTGCATTTGTAATTTTAAATATAAGTAAAATACTCAACACAAATTTATAATGAAGCTGCTTGCTCATAATAACAGAACTTACTAGGTTCTATCTCATTAACTGTTATTACAAATGACTGTTCTAAAAGCATTCCCATAAATGTTATTCTTTATAATAGAAACATTTCATTATAAGGTGTTTTCCTTATTTGTGGGGGAGAAGGGCAAGTTCACTGCCCTTGATCCCAGTGGAGTCCTGAGTGCATGTTAGTTCTGCCTCTTCCCTTTCTGTACCCCTACTGCCCTGGCAATAAAGGTTTTGGGAGGTGAAGATTAATTTAATTTATTTGCTTCTGTAATAAAAGCAGTTGCCCTTCACATTTTTTCCCCCCTCTTCTGCTAGAATCAGAAAACCCAACGGATTTCTCAAACCTTCCACACAAGAGACAGGCTCGGAAAGCAGAGGGGTTTAAGGTGAAAGGGGCCGACCTGAAAAGCTGGGGTGTTGAGTGGGGGTGTCCTTATTAGCCATCGCCATATTTTACTCACCCAGTGTCCCTCCCACTATCTAGTGTGATGAAGGAAATATCCACTCAGTGCTTTTCCTATGAAATATGAGCGCTCATTTCCAAGGTAGAAAGAGACTAGTTGGCATCAGGTCTGTCAAACTCAAAAGAAACTTAGAAGAAAATGAAGCTCTTCTCTTCCTTACTCTCTGTGGGTAGGTGAGCAGAACAAGTCCGGGAAAGGAGAGTCCTGGCCGGGGCAGGGCCCCTGGTATCGGCAATGCTCTTGGCTTGTTTCAAACAAGAGCTGCATCCATGAGGCCAAGAGGTAATCTGCAAACTGAAACTGCAGATGATATTGTAGGAGAGACCTTAGAATGCTTCAGATCAAAACCAAGCTACCAACACTCCATCCAAATGCCAATGTGTTGATTGTGAAAAAAATAAAAGCAGATTATTAAGGTTAGGATTGATTGGCTCACTTAGATAGAGGTTTTTATTGAAATCTACTTAAAATTCCTCATTTTGGACTTGTCCTAATTCAGGTAAAACATTTAATTTGGGTCCATTTAGTATTTTTTAGTAGATAAGTACTATTTCTACCTGACATACAATTATGTATACAAAAAGTGGCATGTTTAATTCATCTTTTATTAGGAAAAAAATTATTTCTCTCCATTCTCTTGGCAACATCTGACACCAAGTATCAGCCATACTTAAACAATGTTCTTATTGATCCTAAGAAAAACTTGGTCAGCATCTTACAGTATATATTTAGCCAAATCACTTGACAATTATACTCTTGAATGTGAGAAAAGACAGAAAAGATACACATTTTTAATAGCTTTACTGAGGCTTAATCTACATACCAGACAGCACAGATTATAAGGGTACAGTACAATCGTTTTTAGTAAATTGATAGAATTGTGTGACCATGGGCACAATCCAGTTTTAGAACATTTTTATCACTCTCCCAAATTTCCCTCATGTCCCAAAAATCTTCATTTTTGTCTGCACAGTTTGAGCAACTTTTATTACAAATTTGAAAATCAAATACATATTAACAATTGGTGCTGCCTCTTTTCTTATTCATTAGTCTTTGAATCTCTACTCACCAGTCTGCTTTAAATTTGGAAGGTGACTTGCCCTTGAAATGTACACCACACTGAAAAGTTATGACTGTACCTTAACATGTGGCTGTTGGAACCTGCACTTCCAGATAGTCAAGAGAATGATATAGACCAGTGGTCGGCAAACTCATTAGTCAACAGAGCCAAATATCAACAGTACAACGATTGAAATTTCTTTTGAGAGCCAAATTTTTTAAACTTAAACTTCTTCTAACACCACTTCTTCAAAATAGACTCGCCCAGGCCATGGTATTTTGTGGAAAAGCCACGCTCAAGGGGCCAAAGAGCCGCATGTGGCTCGCGAGCCGCAGTTTGCCGACCACTGATATAGACAGAAGGAAGTGGGGGGAGAGAAAGGCAGAAAGAAAGTAGTTTAACTCATTCTGTTCATGCCTTGGTCATTTCCTTTGGAGCACACATTTTCCAGGGAAGAGTAGATTATAGAAGTTTCATCCCTGGCTCCTCAGTGGTAGTGACTTCTAAGGGGAAAGGAAAGGGAAACTTACATTTGTTGAGCACCGGCTGTGTGTCCAAGGACTTCCAGGGCTTCCTACCTGTGGTGGGCTTGAACGGAAGGAGCCGTTTTATCGTATACCACTGCCGTTCCTCACCTGGTGAAGATTGCAGTCCTCGTTGTTTTAGCACATGTTTGATCATATTCCATTGAGCATGTAAAATGTAGTATTTTGCAGCAAATTAAACTACTTTATGTATTACAAACATTTAGAATTACAGGCAACTTAATTATTTGTTCTACTGGAAAAAAAAAAAAAGACCGATGGGTCATCCAAAAATAGTAAGTGATAAGCATTTCTCATGGAATGCAATTTTATAGTTATCAGAATATGTAACATCCTGCCAACAAATGGGGAAAAGATGCTAATGTCTAGTAAATATTTATTGAGCATTTACTATGGGAGCTGCCTGGCACAGAGCAAATTACTGACACATAATCTGTGCCTTTGAGGAATTTGGCTTGGCCACTCAGATATCTAAACAACTACAGTGTTAACATGTGTGCGAAACAAATGTGTATAGTAATGCACAAATACTAAAGGGAGATCAATTTGGTTTGTTACTTGGGTGGTTTAGAGAAATTACTTAGCTTTCAACAAAGCATATTAGTAAAATAAACCCTGGCATTAAATTTAAAAGTAAAAATAGTTAAGTCCATCCACAGGAGATCTTATATTATCTACAATGGATAATACATGAAGTATTTGCCTAAGCATTAGATATTTCAATTCGGAAAAATATTAACTTTTAAAAAGCTATTTCAATAATAATAATAGTAGTAGTAGTAGTTATAATAATAATATAGGGTATCACTAGTAATAGTTCTGCTTCTCCAAATAAGATTGTAAATATTTACTTCCAAAGCTCATCTACCAATTTTACTTAGAAATTGAGGAAATCAGACTAAAGGAAGGTTCTGTTTTCAATAGATAATTTCTTCTCAGTATTTAAAAGAGTAATTATTAAATTAGCCCAAAGACTGAAATAAATAAAACTCATATCTATTCCTAATAAGGAGCTCAAATAAACATTCTTGATATTGCTCACAGGTGCAATAATTTAGGTTTTATTTTGTTTATTCTTCCTTCTCCGTTCCCTTATTTTTTTTTCTCTTAAATACAGTGTTATTTAAGTTTTGCATATCCTTCTGACTTCTGCATATCTAAAGGACATCTTAAGGCAATTTAAAAATGTGAATTTTAAGCATTTTTGAATGTTTGGTTCTATTGTATATCATATGCATAAAATAACTATTTATTAACAATTCTGCTCACATCAAAGTCATATTCATTGAGTTACTGATCAAGGCAGACTTTCAGGCCAAGACCAGGAGTTTAACTTAGAGCAGTGGTCGGCAAACTCATTAGTCAACAGAGATGTGGCTCGCGAGCCACAGTTTGCCAACCACTGGCTTAGAGTGTTAGCATGACTCCCTATTCAAGATCCTTCAAACACACGAGGCAAAGTGACAAGCTGTTATTTTAAAACTATGGTTGTATTGCTTTGATTTTTATTTAGAGTGAAGTTGATATCATTGAAAAGGTGTACTTTGGGATTGGCTAAATATTCATATTAATTGCGTAGCCATTCATCATATTAATAACAGAAGACCACTGAACAATCCTGAGATCCTTTGGTTTGGTATAGCATTTGCATTCATTAGTAAAGAAATGTCTCTCCTATCCAAACTGGGCTTAGTGGTATAGAGTTCCAACATCACTCTTCTCTCTGCAGCCCATTCCCCTTGCGCAGTCTGTTGAAATGAAAGTCTTAACTTGGAAGATAGATTTTCCCCTTTAGATTACTGCTCAGATTTGAAGTGGGCACCTGCTGTTTAATATAATTAGTTTCAAAGGGAATGTCAGATCAGTCCTCAGGAGTTTACTTTGACCCAAAAACCCTCATAAGGAAGTATCAGTGAGACAAATCAAGAAAAGTTATCACAGTCGGGAAGCTTCTTTTCACTGCATTATTTGTTACCCAGGGCGTTTTAAGAGTTCTAGTTGATGTCTGGTTCAGTTGTTTTTTGGTTACAAAATTGTGCTCAAGACAGGATTGTTCTGGCAAATGCCTGTTTTCCTCTTCCCAAAATGAAGACATGGTGGGTTGTGTAAAAAAAAAAAAAAGAAAAGAAAACATTTGAAATGTTAACAAATGTTTTTAAAAAGATTTAAAAATTAAAGACAAATTAAGCTTGTTGATTTTCAACCCGCATTTTTTAAATTAAAAAGTGACTGAACAAGGCTGTTTCCGATTTCTCATCAATGAGCTGTAATAAAAGTGTTGAAAAGGCTCTCATTTGAGTAGCAGGGTACTTCTGACAACAAATGGCAGCATCACTGCTCTGTTGGTTTATTTTTTCCCAAGACTCGGGTGAGCAGTCACTTATTTTGTTGGTAATTCACCATAAGCCACATCACCTAGTCTCATGACCCTCTTTTCTGTTTCCCTCTGTCATCCTCCTTGGTTGAGTGGTGCTTAAATATTCAGCCACACCTTGGCTATAGAGCTTACAGGAGGGGCTGTGGGCTCACCTCTAGCCGTAGGGTGAAGGGGGAGCAGCTAACCCTTGAAGGACCAAAAGGCTGTGAGAGAAGGAATCACAAGAGCCCTACGGGGAGAGAGTATACCAGAACTGGGGCGTCCTGAGTGCAGCAGAAGGAGGGGGGCTGATGGATCAGAGGCATTTCAGGGAACTGATTATGATGGTAGATCATGGACTCTTAAGCTGGACAAGTTGTGCAGAAATGTCAGAAGGGGCTGATGGAAGTGAGAAAGTTCCAGATCAGTGGATTAGAGGTCTCACTCATAGGAGAGGGGCAACACCATTGCAAAGAAGGGCTCAATAGACCACAACTAGGTCAGGTCTGAGCTGACTGGCCCACAGAGATAGTGCTTTGAAGATCTGACTGGATGAGTTCCATACAAAAGTCCAGTAGAACAAATACTTTGGCCTGTGTGTAGTGGTAGAGCATGCATTAAGAGGCCAGGAAGTTACAACATAGTTGGATTATATGCAGAGCACAAGCTTTTTATCCGAAGTTAATAATGACAGAAGTAAAACCATATAAGAAAATGTCTCCTTTCATTAAATGAGTTATTTAAATTATTCAGCTTCTATAATATGTTATTTTTTAAAAATATATTTTTATTGATTTCAGATAGGAAGGGAGAGGGAGAGAGAGAGATAGAAACATCAATGATGAGAGAGAATCATTGATCGGCTGCCTCCTGCATGCCCCCTACTGGGGATCAAGCCCACAACCAGGGCATGTGCCCTTGACCAGAACTGAACCTGGGACCCTTCAGTCGGCAGGCCAATGCTCTATCCACTAAGCCAAACTGGCTGGGGCTATAATATGTTATTTTTGTTCATCTTATATTTCTACTACTACTAAGAATAATAATAAATGATAGTATTTATTAGGTGCTTATAGTATACCAGGTACTTGTATTAGTTTCTTTATAGGCATGAGTCTTCTTTCATCATGACTACAATCTCTGAGGTAGATACCATTATTGACCCTATTGGAACATAAAGGACCTGAGAAACTTGCCTACGATTGTCTGTCTAGCACAGCAGACAGATAATTTTAAGCGATTTAACTAAATAAATGTTCTACAGTGCATACAGTTCTTATCAACTGAAACCACCTTCCTCCCTCGCTCCTTTCCGCGGCACAGTTAGACAGGCTGGGGTGGGGGTGGTTGAATAGACCACTGCCTCGCACGGTTGGGCTGGTGCATAGGGTGGTTAGTATTGGCCTGACAAGGTGTGTGGGTTGTTGTGCACTGGGCCCTCTGTAGTATTTGGCCATATCTTTGTGTTTTCCCTGCGCCTCCACCCAGCATCGGTGATGTCTGGCTCCTCAGCAGCCTGCGCACCAAGCACAGCCATGAGCAGGGAGCAAAAATGAACCCAAGTATGTTATCTCCAGACACCAGAGGCGCGGCTTACAACTTTTTATTATTTATTTAATTTTTCAGTAAATAGTGTTTGTCCCTCAAACTGAGGTAAGGTCTTTAGGCTATAAAACTTCTGCTTGGAGATGTAGGTAGTCATTTTAACTTGCTAGAGTAAGCGTAAACCTTTGCTACTTTCCTTTAATTGCTCTTAATAGAAAACTGTTAAAAGATCATAAAATTTGTGATTAACAGGACCTGATAAAGTAGAATTGTATTTTCTTCCAGCAGCCAATGCTAAATTACTCCCTCTGGCCCATTCTACAGTGGTTTGGACAGCCTTTGTAAAATACGTTTAATGAAACCCTTTTCATTTCCATAGGGATACTGGCTATGATTTGTTTAACAGGCCCAATTTGGTAGGATATTTTTCTGGATAATCAGCTTACATTTTTCTTTGTTTAGTCTCATCTCATTACCCATATGCTTCATTTCTTTACTGTTTTGTAGTATGTGTGACACGCTTTTCACATATTGGCCCTTTTCTTGCTTTTTATAGACAGTGTAATGTGTGTGTGAACCTAATTGCTTTATCATTTTTCATAGGCTATTCTGTATGTTGTGCACTTTTTTTAAAAGCAGTAAGTTAAAAATAGACCATCAGGGTTGGTTGTTCCTCCCTCCCTCCCTCCCTCCCTCCCTCCCTCCCTCCCTCCCTCCCTCCCTCCCTTTTAACAGTATTCTACCCAGCACTAAAGTAGTAAATTAAAAGTAGAATAACAGAGTTGTTTTTTCTTTCTCTCCTTTTAAAAAAAATATTCTTCCCAGTATTCTGCTCTGTGTGCTAAAAACAGGACTTCACGATCTGCAGAGGCAAGAGGTAAAGGCCAAATAACGGCACTGAACTAAAGCTTGGATTTATCTTTCTCAAGCATATTCTTTTCTCAAGCATTACCAGGGGTAGGTAATTGTGGGTTTGGGTTTATTGACTTCAGATTGTCAATGATTGGATGTCATGATTCTTTTGGCCTTTCTCTCATGATCACATGATGGCAGCTGAGCTCAGAGATCATGCTCATATTCCTGGCAATAAGAGGCGGGAAAGGCGAGTGAGATAGGCAAGAAGAGGAGGGCTCCAGGGTCTGACCATTATTCACTTGAGGGAGCTTTTTGGATCTTTCTACCCAACGACTCCCACTGACATTTTAGTGGCCAGACCTGTATCACATGACAAGGGAGTCTGGGAACGGTTGGGAGGGGAGTTCCTTATTATCATTGTTTTTTGTTATTGTCGTTTGCTTTTTTTTTTTATCTTGGCAATTTGCCACACACCCCCAGCAAAATCGGTGTTCCATTACTAAGAAAGAAGGGAAGAATGGCACTTGGGTAGGCAACTGGCAGTCTGTTCCATACATAGCCTCCAGTGGCAGAAGGCAGGGAGAGAGTTCAAGTGTGTCTGCCTAAGTGTGGAGTAGCTTTCCATGCAGTCATGTCTACCTCCCGGGCACACATGGGAGTCTACATGCAATCATGTCTGCCTCCTGGGCACATGTGGGAGTCTACATGCAATCATGTCTGCCTCCTGGGCACACGTGGGAGTCTACATGCAATCATGTCTGCCTCCCGGGCACACGTGGGAGTCTACATGTAATCATGTCTGCCTCCCGGGCACACATGGGAGTCTACATGCAATCATGTCTGCCTCCTGGGCACACGTGGGAGTCTACATGCAATCATGTCTGCCTCCTGGGCACACGTGGGAGTCTACCAGAAAAGGCTGATAGAATCTGGAAAACCCCCAGGAAAGGGTCCATGACATTCATTGTTGGATGTAATTCCCTAAATAAACATCTATAATTTAACTCCAAGATATGGGAGGATTTATTTCGATGTTAGATTTGGGAGAAGGGCTACAGGTTGTGTGTGTTTTATCCATGGACCCAGTGTCCTGCTAGGACTTACTGCCCATTGATGAGCAGCAGTGTACATTAGGCCTACTTTCTCACCTTTCAAGCTATTGTGTTCCCTCTCCCTTGGTCTAGTGACAGTCCCTCAGGGCTATATCCAGCCACCTGTGTTTTATGTGAACAGTGTCACTGACTGCATTTTTTGTTGCAGCCAGGAGGTCAAGGGTTCTTTCTTTAGTATTTCCTACATTGATTTGTTTTTAACTTTAGATCTATAAACTGTCTCTACTAAGGGCCACATTTCATTCTTTACATCATTTCACTGAGGAGTCCCTTCTGCATCTTGAAATAAATCTGTCTCACTCTGGGGCCATTCCTCACTCAGTGTCCCCACTGAGTGCTGTGCACTATGAGCTTTGCTCATCCAGAGCTTTTTAATTCCTGTAAAACATTAACTGCATAACTATAGCATTTAAAGAGGAGACTCCATGATGTGGTACTTATAACTGGACATATGTAAAATGGTGTTGAAGGTCTTTATTAAATATATATATACTAGAGGCCTGGTGCATGAAATTCATACACTGGTGGCGGGAGGGTCCCCCAGCCTGGCCTGTGCCCTGTCACAGTGCGAGAGCCCCATGATTGATTGCCCCAAAGAGGTAGGCCCCGCCCACCCATCCAGGGCTCCTCTATGGATTGCTCCAAAGAGGTAGGCCGGAGCCAGAGGTCCTGCCTCCACGCTGGGAGAAGGTGGGACTCCCAGGCAGGCTCTGTGCCACGCACGCAGCCTCAAGCCCAGCCCTGCCTACCTGCGTGCGCCTGCTGTTACACTGCCATTTTGTGATGGCGTGAGGGAATCACGGCGTGATAACCACTTAGGCATTTATTAGTAAGGAGATATATATATATATATATATATATATATATATATATATATATATATATATGTATCCCAGTACACTGTGTCTTAACTACAGTGAGTAAAAATGGGTGTGCCTAACCCTGACCAGTGTCCTCAGTGGTTAGAGCATTGGGTCTAGAGGGTCTCCGGTTCGATTCCCTGTCAAGGGCACATACCTGGGTTTGCAGGTTCGATCCCTGGCCCTGGTCAGGCATATAGGGGAGGCAACCAATCAATATGTCTCTCTCACATTAGATATTTCTCTCTCTCTTTCTCTCTTCCCTCTCCACCCCCTCTTTCCACTCTCTCTCTAAAAAAAAAAAAAAAAAAAAAAAAAAAAAAAAATCAATGGAAAAAATATCCTCAGGTGAGGATTAACAAAAATTTTTTAAAAAGAAAAAAGAATGTGTACCTCGGAAGGCCTAATCGATCTAAACTATACCACATGAAACCCAGCTGTGCTGGAGCCGGGTCAAAGTATACAGTATGTAAAGAAAGAGATGCCCCAGCTGGTTTGGCTCAGTGGATAGAGCATCACTCTGCAGACTGAAGGGTCCCCGGTTCGATTCCAGTCAAGGGCACATGTCTGGGTTGCAGGCTTGATCCCCAGTAGGGGATCTGCAGGAGGCAGCCAATCAATGATTCTCTCTCATCATTGATTGTTTCTATCTCTCTTTCCCTCTCCCTTCCTCTTTGAAATCAATAGAGATATTTTAAAAAATGAATAAATAAAATAAAGATAATGCTAAGTAAATCAGAGAAATAAGCTAGGTAGTTGGGGGAATGTTTAAGGGACTTGAGAGAGCAAATTGTTTCCAAGCACTTTAAACACTTTAAAACATCAATTCATCAACATGCATAGGCCATGCTAATTATAAATCTTTCATTAAGAACCAGTCTCTGGAGGCTCTTTCCAGGCAACTTCTTAGCAGCCTAGTTCTGATTACTGTTTCTTCTTTAAAGTAATAAGGAAGCACTTCCATAAGCATATTTTATAATTTATATTTAACATAGTGTTCACCCCATTATTTGAACTACTATATCATTTTTGGTTTGCTTTGTAATACTGCTTCATTCAAATGTGCTGGTCCTGGATTTCATTTTGACTTACAGGTAAGTAGCTAGATATATTTGCTTTTAGAATTTGTTTTGTTCCAATGGATCATCAACAAAGTAGATTCTGGTGCTACCTGTCATTTGAGTCACATTGTTACTCAACATACAGTTAGGTCAGAACTGAAAGTGTATAAAATGTGGCTTTAAAGTATTTTCCCCAGTCAAAAAAGAATTAAGTTGGTCAGAGATTGTCAGGTAGGTTTTGAAATGTTATGAGGCCAGACTGCTTTGGATTTGACTCTTGTTTTCATTTTTTCAAATACAGGACATAGATTAATGGAATTTATCACCTTTCTTCTTCTGGGAGTCTTATATACTTACTAGTAGCCCTGCGCACAAATCTGTGCGCCAGTAACGCTCTGCGGGGCCTGGCCGCTCCACACCCGCTGCCCAGAGGCTCTCCACGGCCCAGAGGCCCATCTGCGGCCGAGTGTGGAATGCTTGCCTCGTCGCCACAACAACAAAGCAAGCATTCAGCCAGGCCGCTCACGCTGCCCGCTCTGAGCAGCCGCCTCCCCCAGGACTGGGGGACTCTGGCGGGGCTGAGAGGACTGGGTGCCGCCATCTTATGGCTATGGGTGCTGCCATCTTTGTGATGGTTAATTTGCATATTACCCTTTTATTAGATGGGATAAGAATTAGTTGAGATGTTAAGATAAATTTAAAATCCAAGAAAAATCAGGAATGTATTTGAAGGGAGTCAATTTCAACAGTTCCCTTAAACTTATCTATGAGATAAATTAAATGTATAAGTACTGTAGAAACATATATACAGGGAAAGAAAAAGGATTCCATGGGTGAATGACTCCGTGACTTGCTGCATCAGTTGATCAGTAGTTTTAGAACCAGTGAGACCTGGGCTCTAATCTTGACTGTCCCCTTACCCCTGAGAAACCTTACATAGGTGATAGCCATTATGAGCCCCAAACTCCTGCTCTACAGAATTTGAATAGTGATAGTGTCTCACAGTATTGTGAAAATTAATTAAGATAAAGAGTCTGGCACAGAGTATGCATTAAGTATTATTGCTGTAAACCATATGAAATTTGCCATCTTTGGTAGGTTAAATTGGTGAAAGTTCATATGACTCAATCTAATATTCATCATATCACATAAAATTATTGTGTAATTTTGCCAAAAAAGCTAACTTAGCCCAACCTGAGGGTTAAGGAAAGTTTCCTAAGAGAAGTAACCCTTGAGCTGAGACTTGAAAGATAGACAGGAGTTGGCCACTTGAAAAGAGGTAAGAAGGGCATCCTATCTAATAAAGAGGGAATATGCTAATTGACCCTCACGTCGTCGCAAACATGGCGGTGCCCACAGCCAATAAGGAGGGAATATACTAATTGACTGTCCCGCCCTCAAAGATGGTGGTGCCCACAGCCAATAAGGAGGGAATATGCTAATTGACTGTCCCGCCCTCAAAGATGGCGGTGCCCACAGCCAATAAGGAGGGAATATGCTAATTGACTGCCCCACCCTCAAAGATGGTGCCGCCCACAGCCAATAAGGAGGGAATATGCTAATTTACTGCCACGTCCTCAAAGATGGCGGCACCCACAGCCACAAGATGGTGGTGCCCAGTCCCCTCAGCCCCACTGGGGTGGCAGGCGCCTGCCTCCAGAGTCCCCCAGTCCCTCCAGCCCCCCAGCCACCCAGGGCTGGCTCAAGGTGCAGGCAAGTCTTGGATGGTGGCTGCCCAGCCGCCCAGGGCCACCCGAGGTTCAGGTAACCAGGGACGGCCAAGTCTTGCACTGCCGGCAGTGGCAGCAGCAGAAGTGTGATGGGGGCATCACCTTCCCTGGATCACCGGGTCACCTCCCGCCCCTGAGGGCTCCCAGTCTGTGAGAGGGGGCAGGCTGGGCTGAGGGACGCCCCCTCCAGTGCATGAATTTTCATATACTGGGCCTCTAGTTTCCAATAAAAGATTTACATCCTCAGAAAAAATTCAAACTAGACTAAGGTGGGCGATTTCAATAGTGCTGTTTGGATAGATTGGGCCTTTCTGGCTGTTACAAACTCTTTATTGCACTGTAGTCAGAGGCATAGCCTACTGGCCTAGGACTGTATATCCTTAATCAGAAAAAAATGTTTGTGCATAACACCCCAATAGCTGCACATTTAATAAGAGGCTGTATGCATGTACTACTACAAGTCCATACATTAAAATTAGAAAAGGTAGATTTCTTTATTTTTTTAATCTAAAATAAGTAGACATGCTAATATTTGTATTCCTGAGTCACAATTAATGGTCTTGCCTAATTCCCCACATGTCTGTAACCTACTTTGGAGACCACTGCATAAAGAAACATACACTGAACATAGGCAAAAGTTTTCCTAATGCTTCTCAACCATGTTTTGTGAGAGTTCGGGGTTTTTATTTTCAGCATCTGTATGGTCTCAGAACCCCCAATCTAAAAACATAATGTAATCATTGGCTTAATGCTTATATCTCCCTGGGATCCAAGTCAAGGAGCTGATTCCTAGAAGTAAAACCACTCCTGGGGGACATACCTTGGGCCTGGCCTGGCCTATCCCACAGATGCAGACCTGCTAGTACTGAGCTCATGGATCAAAACTACAAAACAGAAGAAAATAAACATGGTTCTTCCAGGACCGTGTTCACCCTCCACAGGCCTTTGACCAGGCTGTGCTTTGTGTCAGAAATATCCCACTCCTCTTACCAGTTCGCTCATCCATCTCCCGGCTGTAGGACTGCCTTCCCAGGGAAGCTTTCCTTCACCCCACAGGTTAATAAGGTGCTTTGTTACTAACCTTTTAGTCAGCAACCTACTTCCCTGTAAGGTACTTGTTTCAGGTTGTAAGCTCACATTCATCGCTGTGATTATTTGAACACTGTCCATCTTCCCCACTAGACTAAGCCTAGAAGGCCTGGGAGGGCAGGATCATGTTTGTTTTGCCAGCCATGGAGCCAGTGGTTGTACCTAATAGGTGTGAAATAAGAATTTTATAGGAATAAATATTCCAGAACATAATTTTTTATATTAAAATAGCTCAAAAGATGGTTGGTTTTGACACTTTCTATTGTTCCGTGGTTAGTTCTGCCTTTTTTGCCATCTGATCACAAATGCTGTTTCCTCTTTCCAGTTGTTCTGAAGGGAAATTACATTATTTCTTTTCATAGAGACTTGACCATTTCAAATAGGCCCTCGTCAGCATCCAGCTTTGAGTGCGGGTCCTCGGATTTCTTGCACGACAGTCTATAAAGGCCTGTGAAACCATAACAGATGTCTGTTGGAATTCTATGAGCAGTACAGTTTTTCCAGGCACGGAGCAGACATGTCCGGGGAACAGTCTCTCTCACTCAGCGTGAGCAGTGCAGTGGGGTCTTCAGAAGCATACCTGATTTTTAGGTTTGAGGAGGTCACGAGCCTTCGTAGATCTATTTACTGGCTGGCTTTTTAAAAGCGGTCCTTTGATCACCTTACCGTAGCTCATTTTGTGAAATTGTGAGCAAGTGCCGGGCACGGGTAAGTGAAGACTGAGGACGGCAGAGCCTTGTGCGCTGTGAAGTTTCGGTCCCGGGGGACGTGGACCCTGCAGCCCACTCACTGCAGTGAGGAGTATTGATTTTTCTCCCTCCTTGTTCTTCGCTGCACCTCCGAAGTAGGTGTGCTATGTAGCATCTTTCCTGGTGAGGCGAGGAAAAACCGTCATGAACTTTGTCACCCCAGCAATCGGCCGTTTCAAATCAAACTAGATGGAATAGGAAAAGGGCCTTCAGGACTCAGGGAAACCTCCCGCCTTAGTTTAGTTCCCTGGCTTTTGTGACAGAGAGCTTCCCTGCTGTTTATAACAAACCTTGATAGACAAGGGGAAGAAATGTGGGTTTGTTTGTGCGTTATTTTTTTTTTTTTTAATCTTTTGAAAGGAGAATAAAAGGATCAAATCTGTGAAGACAGCACATCTCTGCGCAGCGATCTTGGAAGGTTAGCCAAGTGGTCGTGTCCAAGTTTTCAATAAGATCTTCCGTTCCTGTTATAATTGGCTGCTGGGTTGGTTTGGACCTAACTAGAATGCCAGCGTTCGATTTCCCCGTGTCCTCGGTGGAGATGTGTCACCGTTTATGCTCGCTGTAGTGACAATTTTCTAAAATGGAAACTCGTGGGAAATCATTATAGTGTTTATATGTCTCCCTTGTCGGACGGCTTTGTCCTGTGATATTTTCCCGGTGTTTTCCGCTGCATGATGGCACCTCACGAAGGTTAAGGCGGAACAAGTCCCTCCGTAATTTTGTGAGTGCATTTTACTTACCGAAGAAGAAAAGATAACTGACAATTAAGTATTTGGGATGTCACAGAAAGAGCATGTGCAACTAATCAATGGGATCCTTTGGGAGCATGATTTTATAAAGCTGATAAGGTGGAAAAATTGGGATTTTGTGATTTGTGCTACATGATGATAATTGCACCTCGTCAATAAAAGACATTTCTCCTGGCGTAAACATTGAGCTTGCAAGAGATACTGGTAGCAATGCAATTGTTTTTCTGCCCAATTCTGGCAATTTTTTGGTAAATATTTTTGTAGAGCATGGGATTCCCCGCCCCCCACCATATTTCTAGAGTGATATTCCTGAAGGAATATTTGTTTATTTTAAGGAGAGTCGTGTATTCTGAAAATGAGTAACATAGTGTGAAGAATTATATATGTATTTGCTTCTTACCAGGTGCATTCGGTTACCCAGTTTTAATATTTATCAGAGTTGGATATAGCAGAAGCAAAGTCTGTTTCATAGTATATTACACACTTGTTACAGCTTTTGTTTTAATCCGTTTCCTATGTGCATCTAAATCTGGGTTTCAGTCTGCATACTTCCTGAGTGATACATTGGACAGGAATTTCTTTAGTGAGTTTTCCTGTTCATTCTCTAGCACCTCCAGTCTGCATGTGTCTGACAGAGCAACTAACAACATTCCGCACCCAGGATACTTAGCAGCTCTTACGATGCCTGTTCTTCCCATGCGTGTGCCTTTTTGCTTGTTTTACTGCACATGTTCCAGTTAGAGATGACTTCTCCGCTGGTTTGGACAGTACTTTCTTCTTATTCCCGCAGCTTTGAAAATCATCACCCTCCTTAACAGAACGGTTACTTAACATAAAGACCACATACCTCCTGGGCCCTCCCCTGCCTCATTCCCCGCTTGGCACCCCTCTGGGTGACCTCTTCCTCTGGAAGAAGATCATGCTGCCTTCAGCAGAGGATGGGGATTGCTCAGCTCCTTTTCCACTTGTACCAAAACAGCTCCTCAGTACTTACACCTGTAAATTTTAATTTGATGCGATACATTTTCAACTTTTTCTTCAACTTGTCACGTTCGTTTTGAATGCTGATGTTTCATTACATACATTAGATGCCTGGCCATGTGTCCCAGCTTGCCTGCAATGTCAGAACTCTGCTGTCAGTTATTAGCTAAACAATTATGCCCTGGCCGGTTTTCTCGGTGGTTAGAGTGTCGGCCCTCAGACTGAAGGGTCGTGGGTTGGGTTCCGGTCAAGGGCACTTAATTCAGTCGCAGGCTCGATCCCCGCCCTGATCAGGGAGTGTGCAGGAGGCAACCAGTTGATGTGTTTCTCTCACATGGATGTTACTCTCTCTAAAAACAATGAAAAAAATATCCTCTGGTGAGGATTAACAAAAAATTAAATCCTATATAATAAAAGCCTAATATGCTAAGTGCCCAGTTGTCCAGTCGTCCGTTCAACCAATCAAAGCATAATATGCTAATGATATGCTAAGGACGCTCAACCGCTCGCTATGACATGCACTGACCACCAGGGGGCAGATGCTCCGACCGGTAGGTTAGCTTGCTGCTGATCGGGACTGAGTGAGATGGGCGGACAT
Source organism: Plecotus auritus (assembly GCF_963455305.1). Taxonomy (NCBI): domain Eukaryota; kingdom Metazoa; phylum Chordata; class Mammalia; order Chiroptera; family Vespertilionidae; genus Plecotus; species Plecotus auritus. Next base: position 100,533,307 of record NC_137774.1, on the reverse strand, counting down.
GCCTTGAAGCCCTCCCACAGCCCCTCCCCGGCTGGCTGACCTCCCGCAGCCCTAATCGTGCACTGGTGGGGTCCCTCAGCCTGGCCTGTGCCCTCTCGCAATCTGGGACCCCTTGGGAGATGTCGGAGAGCTGGTTTTGGCTCGATCCCGCAGGCTAGGCCGAGGGACCCCACTGGTGCATGAATTCGTGCACTGGGCCTCTAGTTAAATTATAAAACAATTAGGTAGCCCCAGTCTGGGGCCTATCACTGCCCAGCAGTTCAAAAAGCCCCTCTCCTAGCAGGGGTAGTACTAGAGCCCCTCAGCCATACTCTGACTCAGCAGTAATTGAATTGAAAGCATATTCTCCTGCATGTTTGGCTAACTTTGGGAACCCTCCACACCACAGATGGTTGAAGTGTGGAGTTACATATAGAAGACTCAGAACCCATGGATGTGAATTACTTTTGAAATTCGGTGCAGCAGTAGATTTCGGACTTTCAGAAAGAATCCTTCACCAGGGTAGCCTCACCTGGTGGACAAGTATTTTCCACCACAGCTCAGAGCTGAAAACGCTAATGAGTTCTAATATCAGGACACACACTCCAGTGGGGTTCTAATGGACAAAGGAGGAGGAAAGTAAGCAAGAAGGCAGCCATCCTTGGGGCACTGGCAGACGCGCCCGCCCAGCAATGCTGCAGGCCCCAGACCATGTGGGAGCTAACAGCAGGTGTCCTGGGCTGGGCTGCCGGGCCTGGGAACCTCTGGCCCTGTCAGCACAATTACAGATGTATGTGTCCTTTTCAGCAAGCAAGATCCTCAGCTCTCATCCAATTTTCAAAGGGATCATGAATCATTGAGGGCCAAGGAGCCCTGTTTGCTAGATGGACAATAATCCAAACTTCCAAACCCGATAAAATAGGTTGGTGGGAATTGAGACAACAAAAAGAGTCAAAGGAAACAAATTAGCATTTATTGAATGTTAATTATGTGCCAGAGACTCCAATCCTCCCAGTAACCCTCTAAGGTAGAGGAAGTATTTGAACCCAGGTCTTGCTTTTAAGCTTCCTACTACACAACACTGCCTCTCTAAAGAATGAACATGACTGGCCATTGAAGATAAATCACAAATAAAGAGAAGCAAGCTAAAACAATGGGGAAATAAGATTAGATATTGAACAATGTAATATATATATATATATATATGTGTGTGTGTGTGTGTGTGTGTGTGTGTGTGTATGTGTGTGTGTGTATATATGTATGTGTGTGTATATATATATATATATATATATATATATATATATGTATAAAATTAAGAGCTTATCTACTGAATAAAGTTGGATGATTTAGCCCAGACTGTGGTCCCAAGCATGTGGGATGGCCCCGGGGTGCAGCTTTTAGAAGGAGTGGTTCTCCTTGAGCAGAAGATTTTGAATAAATTAAGATATAAATGGACAGTGTGAGCCACACTTCATTGCTGGGTCTCTCACAGGATGAGAACTTGTGTTTATGAACCAAAAAGTTTTGTTGAACCTCTTTTGCATCTCTCCACCAATTCATGACAGTCATTCACTTACATATATCATATTAAATTAGGTACATTCTCCTATATTACACTCTATCTCTGCTTGGGCTTAAGGATTAATTATTTTCTTACAAACCTTCTTAGCAGAATTTAAGAAATACTCTTACCATGTAATTGAGTGCTTAACTAACCCCTCAATGCCACTTAGTTGATAACTGTAAATCCTAAAATCCATATTGGCCATTGCTTTGTGGAAAATATTATATGAGCATATCAAGTGAACATTCAACAGAAATGCTCACAAATTGCTGGAGGTTCCTATATTCCTTTTAAAAACAAAAAACAAAAAAAGAAAACACCAGTATATATTACCTAAAACAATGCCATCATCTGTTTGGAATACTCTGTTTAAGGAGGCTGAGCAAGATTCATTCCCGTCCTGGTGTTGCAGTGTAAACAGCTTTTTGCCTGTCTTTTGTCATTAATGATCATGCTGGAGATGTAGCCAGTGCATTGTAAGCCAATCTGTCAAGGCAAATAAACAATTCACCTTGTTAAAATTCCCTAAATCTTGCATTAATAAAACCAAAGTAACCCCCTGAACACTCAAGAGATGTCTTCCTCCATACTGCGGTGATGGATGACATGTCTAAAGATCCTGGAAATTAAGTAGTTCAGGTCATTAAAAGTGTCCCACACTTGTTATTGATTTAATTTATTTTAAAAGGTGGGGGTAGAGATAAGAATGTTACAAGCTCCCTCCCCATTTTTTTTTAATCTGAAAGCTACCACTTGTACACATAATTAAAACTATTGCTTGGGTTTTATTTGTTACAACATTAAGCTTTTTTTTATTCAAATACATATTATGTTATTCTCTTAACCTGATATCTAGAAACAAGTAGATAATCATTGCAACTCATGTTATGGCAAAAATGCCTTGGAGCTTCATTTGTATGATGGTGCCTGGAACCTAGAGTTCTGGGCACTGAAATAATGACCTTTTGGATACCCCAAAATTTCCTCAGGTAGATAAAAGTTCAGACGAAGGTCAAATGATTTGAAGGAAATTAACTGAAATAGTAATGAAAGTATGCCTCTGGATAGAGGAATATTTTTTTCTCTGTTTTATGAATGTTTCCTTTTTCTACTTTTATAATAAAGAAAAGAGTAAACATTTAGATAGATGGAAGGATGGGTGGGTGAATGGGTGGACGGGTGGGTGGGCAGGGGGATGGGTGGATGGGAAAATATTTGGAGAGTGGTAGAGTTTTTCACTTATATATCACTATAGTCTAAGGAAGTTTAGGTTATGTGAGTTGTCTACTTGTTTGTCACCAATTTTCTCTACTAGCCCATACTCTACTGGACCGTTGTACTCACTACCATAGCCCAGTGCCTAATAGAATAGATGCTATTTGTTTATTTAATAGATAAAGTATGATCCCCAAGTATTTTTCTTTTTGTTTCTTGTTTATTCCTTAATCTTCAGCGGGCACAATGGGCTGTGTAAGGACTAGTAACAGCCTCAGATAGGACTGAGATGACCCCTTTCCAGGGACTGAACAGCAGGAGGGTTGAGCACTAGTGTGGTACAGAGGTCAGACTGCTAGGACGGGCAACCTCCACAGTCGCTCACTCCATTCATATGTCCTGAACTGGGTAACAGTATTCTGTAACTGTACGAAATGGGGTAGCTCAGTATGTGAATTATAGCAAAAAACAATATATGAAATTATGCACATACAAGACACACATCATTGGCCTTCCTTTTGTCATTTGTTATGTATGTACCGTATGCATCACCCTGCAGAGCTGTTCCGATCAGCTGTGTGAATGATATTTCACCATTGTTCTCATTGTTCTTTAAACAACTTGTTGGGGGAGAACCAGCCATGGTACATTGTGAAAAAGACCCTTGGCAAATTGTGAAAATGACCCTTGAAAATAGTTATATTAATTTCATTCATTGATGTTTTTTCCATGATCTTTGCAAAAAAGTAGGGAGCGGCAAATGTGCAGTCAGTTGGCACACTCTACCGACTCTTAAAAATAGATATGTATGATAATGTACTTCACAGTTGCCCACTAAATTTCTCCTTGAAATTGCATAATTTGGGTACCTGAAAACAGACATGGTTATGCCATTATGCCAGCTCTTTAGCAGAGCTCTATAAATGGAACAACTCTGTGGATTTTTTCAGCATATACACTAATTTACACCTAGTGGTAAAGTTGTTACGCTTTAAGTGGAGCTGTCCAAATAGCAATAAATGTCAGTTGATCCTATTGCTGAAACAGGTGATAGCTATTAAAAAAAAAACACACAAACCATGTCTAGTATTTCCTAAACAGTAGCGGTCTCTTGTAGCTCGTGCACAGGTAAGCACGTGCACACACGCACACACCCCCCCAGACCACCTTATCACTCAGGAAGGAAAGTCTGATGTCCATACTATGGCAGTATTGTTATGTTCCTAGGTTTTTGAAATGCTCACTCTGGATTAGAATCCCCTCAAAGGCAGGAACTATGTCTACCTGGTATCCCACTGTGTTGCCCTCTTGGCATCTGAATAGTAGATGCTCTGTAAATACTGTTTGGATGAAAGAATAGGTAAAAAAAAAAGCATGTGCTGACACTGAATAGCACATGTGTGGGTCTGAATTCGTGTCAGGTGAAATTCTTGGCAGGACCACACCTTCTATTGATGGTGAGGAACGATGCTGGTAAGAACTTTGATGGATGGTTATGACTTTTTGAAATAGTTTATTTGATTGATTGCCTAGCAAACTTTACTTTCTAAATGTGTGTTCTGCTTTCACAGGCTGTCATTTTAGAAAATGAAGAACTTCCCAAACTGTTTCTTGATTTCCTAAACATACGGCACTTGCCATCTCTACCAAAGGCGGAGAGTTGTGGGTAAGCATTGCTGTTTACTTATTGGACATGTATTTTATGTTACTCGTCAATCATTTATTGGCCTAACAAATATCCCACAAAGGTGCCTCTCAGAAGGGGCAGCCTTGCCACACCCATCCTTTGGCCTGGGACACCACTCTCGCTCGCCCCCTGCTTGTAGTCAAAGGAATTTCACCTGAGCCTTCTTCCCCAGATTGTGGCCAATGACCAGTGCTCAGTAACTCAGGTTTAGATTTAAGGAACTGACTTTTAAAATTATGCTACTACATGGAGCGATGGTACATGGTGGAAATTGTGAATCTAGATATTCTATTTAGGGACTAATATGTTTATTTGTGCACACTTGAGCAAAGTCTATATCCTCTTGGCACATATTCAAAGTTATAAATGACTTAAAGATCGATTTACACAACTGCCTTTATTTTAGAGGTGAGCAAATTGAAACACAGGAACTAAGTAGCTTTCCGAGATCTCTCTCCTGGAAGCTGACAGAGCCTGGGCCTTCCAGCTCTCTTTCCCCACTCTCCTGCCTCTCCCTCAGGAACTTATAAGTGGGGCTGTAGACCCTGACCCCATCTACCAAGGAACCAGGCATTTGATCTCATCAGCCACCGGGAAGAGTTCTTCTGAAGAATTAACTCAAAATTAAGCTACTTGCCCAGCTCTGGGCGCCTAACTTGATGGACACCTGTGTTGAGTTGGTCACTGAAGGTCATCAGCAACATCCCTGACACATCACCTCAGACTCTGAACCTCCAAGAGGGAAGATGGCTTTATCCATTTTCTCACTGCCTCCAGACCTGCCTGAAGGACCCACGCTACCTACAAGACGTTCCCGCTAACCACACCCTGAGTCCTGTTAAGCCAGATACCCGTCCCAGCCCCCTTGCCGGCAGTGTTTACTCAGGGCCACTTCCCACTCAGTTATTCCCCCGGCTCTCCAAGCGGGATGCCTTGTCAGGGACACCCTGCTCCAACTTGCGTGCGTTTACTCGGGTTTGAGATTCATATGCGGTTGTGTATTTTTAAGAGGAGATATTGGGAATGGGTGAAACCTTTTCTCCATTATGTAAATCCAGAAGTAAAACCATAGGATTGTTAAGTGATCTTTAGGAAAATTGAATATTGCAGTCTTAAGATTCCTTAGAACGACGTATCAGCCATGAGGTGACTTCATGAAAACACCTGACTCTCTTCTCAAAATGCCTCCCGACTTAGAGCTTTAGGAATACTGACTATTTTTTCCTTTGTTGGCATCAACACTGACCTGACTTATATGGTCTTTTTCTTTTCTTTAAAAAAATGTTTAGGTCTTTTGAGGAGACAGAATCTGAAGAGTCAAGGTAAGAACTAATAGTAGTCAATTAGGAGTTATATAGTATAAATCCAGAAAAGGACTCTGGTTTTGTTAAATGTCTAGTTACCATGGTATAAGTGTTTCAAGTCATAATTTTCTTGAAAACCTTTGTTCGGAAATTGATTTTGAGATGATAAATAAATATTTGTTAGGAAGGTCTAGAAGTGACCAGTTCCATCTAGGAGTGATGGAATCAGAGCCCTACATTGTTTCATGCAAATAATAAGAATGCGATTCTTACCAATAATCATACTACAAGATTTTAAAAAAAAACAACACACTTCTCAGCAATGATTTATTGTCTAGGTTGTCTATCTGCTTCAAATTCCACAAAGAAATGTTGGGAAGAAGTGCACCGCACGGGTCTGTTCCCTCTACTTCTGCTGGCTGTTGCTCGCCCGCACTGTTAGATACATAAACCTTGAGACGTCCCGGCACAGCAGTTTGATCCCCTCAAAGCTAGTTTGTAGTGTTTTCTGTTTACCGTCGTCCTCTGATGCTGACATGCCTGTTCTTGACCTTTCCAGCAAACTGTCCCACCAGCCGGTGCTGCTGTTCCTCCGGGATCCATACGTCTTGCCTGCAGCCAGCGGTAATCAAACCTGTCATCTGCTAACAGCTCTTTACTGATCTGACCCTGCACCACATAAACCACGTTTTTAATACAGGTCTAAGGGAGTGACATTGGTCTGAGGCTTAATAATCTGCCAATAAACCAGTGCTCTTGGTGTAAGAGACATTCAGAATTTTAATTGGGGCAAGCCTTTCAAGAGGAAATATAATTTGTCTTTCTCTCTTACCAGGCCATTTTGAATTAGAGGAATAAGGGAGAAAGGTATTTGCTGCCTTTAGTGGCTGAATATATATTTTTAAAGTTGTACATTTAAATATAATGAATAATTTAAGTATAATTGTAACCAATATTTTAGCGTGAGCCCTTTCTTTGTGCCAAGAAATTTACATTTCTCGGTCCCTCTCAAAGTGTTTCGTTATGCACCTCTTCATGAGTACATCCGCAGATGTTATTTCATTTCCTGAACAACCTTATGGAAAAGGCAGGGCAGGTGTCATCATTGGCTAATGAGAAAATCAGGGCTCGGTGAGGCACCACCGTGCCTAGTCTCACATGGCTGATGGGTGAACCCCTTGTTGCCTAATTTCTCCCTCTGTGTTCTTTGCATAAAGTGAGTTTTTAACCTTTGTTTCTGAGAGTAACTAAATAGTAATAGATAAACTATCTATTGAAACCATTCCTACATTATGACAATAAAATCGTATCCCAAGCAAGAGCGAGGGGACTATTCTGTGTAGCAGGGAAGTGTGTACTCAGACCGCCCACTTAGCTGTCGTTTAAAGAAGGCTGGCCAGGATGCAGCCCTGCTGCGTCAAGGGACCATTCCTAGCACCCTGACAAGAGAGAGCTGCCTTTGCTATGTAAGAATATGGTCTCATAGCAGTAATTGCCTTTCTTCAGCATTTGCTTTCCATGTTTAACAAATACACATATTATAGCAGTTGGTAGTATATTCACAAAATGTTATATTTAACAAATATTCAAATTCATTAGATTCAAATGGGCAATGTTTTATTAAGTACTAGAGGCCCCGTGCACGGATTCATGCACCAGTGGGGTCCCTTGGCCTGGCCTGCGGCTCTCCGACATCCCCCGAGGGTTCCCGGATTGCGAAAGGGCGCAGGCTGGCCGAGGGACCTTACCGGTGCATGATCGGGGCCCGGGTAGGGACTGTGGGAGGGCTACAAGGTGTGTCCGGCCCATCTTGCCCAGTCCAGATAGGCTGGACCCCAGCAGCAAGGTAACCTACCGGTCAGAGCGCCTGCCCCCTGGTAGTCAGTGTGTGTCATAGCTACCATTCGAACGGTCAAATGGTCGTTTAAGCTTTTATATATATAGATTCTTATTATCTTTTGAAAATGGTTCCACAAGTACTTTTTGCAGGTATTGTTTATACTCAGATATTTTATGCATTTGACTGGAATTCCTGTGGAAGTGTAGAGAGTGGACTAGAATAGCCAGGATGTTTTATGAAAGAGGGTGGATAGTTTATAACCCCTAAATCCAATTCACTAGCTTATTAAACACCATGCGCTATGCAGCTGGCTTAACAATGAAGAATGGGAGGAACTTTCTGGGAAAGGACATCCGGGGGCAAATGTCTGGAGTTAGAAAGAGTAAGAAGTATGTGTCATTGCTAGAATGTTGGTGGGGCTGAATGATTTGCACAGAAAGGGATTCTTGTTTGACAGTAAATAAAGCCCACAGGTTTGGTGGGCAGGATGGGACCGGGTCTGGAGTGAACGATGAGCTGGTAAGGGATGCTGGCCGCAGTGCTCTTGTTTTTCTGCCCCAGTCTGGCAATTTTTTTGGTAAATGCGTTCGTCGAGCAAGACCTATTTTCGTGTAACGTTGGCCAATCCAATTTCAAAATCAGATTCCTGTTCTCCTAAAAATATTATACTAATGATAGTCTTGCCAATCTTTAAAATTTAATTTAAAGATAAATTGTGCTTACATCACATTAATGTTAAGGTTACTCTTCCAGAGGATATAGATACGAATGTGGACATTCCTTAACAGATATACCAACCCTCACAAAATTAGAGGAGGGTCTGTCTTTAAAGTTCTAACAATTTAACATTATCCTCTTATAAATGCTAATAATCAAATGTGATTCTTGTAGCATATGTTTTCAGCCTTTGTTTCTACTTTTCTGGGAAATTTAAAACAACTCTTGCCGAGGCTCCCAGTGACTGCAGTGTGGCTAAGCTCTATGGACATTTTTTCTTCTTTTTTTAAAATATATTTTTATTGATTTCAGAGAGGAAGAGAGATAGAAACATCAGTGATGAGAGAGAATCATTGATCTGTTGCCTCCTGCACACCCCACACTGGGGATGGAGCCCACAACCTGAGCACATGCCCTGACCAGGAATCAACCATGACCTCCTGGTTCATAGGTTGACACTCAACCACTGAGCTACCCTGACTGGGCCCTGGGGACATTATTCAGTCTCCTGTTACTTGACCTCTTGTCAGCTTTAGCCCTTTCTCCTCCTTCAAACATCCCCTTCCCTGGGCTTTCCCACTTTTCACCTGAAGGCTGTCATAGACCCTTCCCTCATCTCATGACACATTCTTTTAAATAATCTCCTTGCTTATGGCCTTGATTACCGTGTGTAGACAGCTGAGTCACCCTATTTATTTCCACCCCAACCCCCTCTGTGAGCTCCACACTCTTACTGTGGTTACAGGGCCCTCTGTGGGCTGGCCCTGGCTCACGTTCCCCTCACACCCTCTACTCCAGCCACACTGGACATCTTGAGGAGTTAGCCTCAGCTTGCTCCTTCTTCCCCCTCAGGGATTCCATTGCCATGGGTGGGACTGCTGTTTACTTATATTCCAAGTAATTAGCCAGTGCTTGGTACATTGTAGTGAAACTGGTACTTACTGTGTGCCAAGCTCAGGTCCCCGCACTTCGTTTCACTCATCAGTTTTTACAACAACCTACCAGGTAGGTACTATAGTGAAATCCCTCACTAGCCATATCGAATCCATCACCACTTGGAACTTGCTCCAAGCCAGTCTCTGAGTGGCAGCCAGAGTCATCTTTTCAAAACATGATTCAGTGGTATGTCACTCTGCTTAAAATCCTTGGATAGCTTCTCATTGCTTTTCAGATAAAGCCTGAATTCCAGCCTATTCTTGAATTGCCTCCCCAGCCCCGCCCTCAGGTTGTCAGGCCTCCTCACTGCTCCTCCTGCTGCCCTGGGCTTCCCTAGGCCTTTGTCCGTTCTGCACAGACTTTGCACCTGCTTAGCTCCCTCTTCCTAGCCCTCTCCTCCAGGACCCTCGCTGCTCTCCCCAAGGAGATCTGACCCTCCTAAGTGGTTTCACGTTGGATTCATACATGAAAGCATTATTTTTTTGTCTTGAAGTATTGGACCACTTAATTTCCTTATGACTGTACTTATTTCAAGTGGTTGGCTTTAGCGTAAATCCCAGATACAATGCTGTGCAGATTGAAGTTCAGAAAACAGACTCTGAGCCGTGTGATAGATTGGTTCCCCTGTTCAAGTGATGCGCTCATATGTTACCCACCCCGATAACTGGAACATGGTACAACACACCAGACAGCTCTGGGTGTCCTGTGTATCTCCTGTAAAAATGCAGCCGATTTTTCAAGTTTGACAGGATGGCTTTTGTCGGAAATCTGCCCTTAAATGTGGACAACAGCCCCCCCACCCCCATCCCTGCCGCTTTCCTGCTCTCTAAAAGCTAGCAGATAGAACAAGCATACCGAAGACTACTTGAACTAGCTAGCCGCTGTAAACCATGGTGGAAAAACTGCAGCGAAGTATTCCCAGTAGAAATCTTGGAATTCCTTCAAGTATATTGAGATTTTGTTAGAAATTGAATTGCCAGTGTAATCCATCTTCCTTGGGAGAAAACATTCAGATAAAGAGCTGGGGCCCAGCAGCATTAACCGGTAGAACATCCCTTAAATCAATAAGCTACAAATCTGGCCGCGCATCCCTGCAGTGCCGGGTGCTACACTGAAGCGGCGCCAGGCCGAAGCCGCATGACGGATAGCACATTGGAAGCCAAACTGCACGGCGCTGCAGATTCCCAAGCCACGGCGGGCCTTCCCTTGTTAACTTCTGCAGAACGCGATGGCGTTTTACAGAGGCACACAAGAAAAGCAGTTTTCCTTTTGTTTTGCAGATTTCCCTAATGTGGTTATTGAAGGAGTTCTCCATGGGATCTTCTACCCTCACCTGCAGCCCAGGTAGAAAGCCTGCGGGGCCGGAAGAAGCTGAAGCCCGTTTCAACGTTGTAGTCAAGGAAATCGATCATCTACCAAATTAACCTAAACTCTATGACATAGCAGCTCTAGCTAGTGGTGAAATTCACAGGCCCAGCTTCACTCAGGGCAGGGACATTTCCATTAGAATGGTGCTTTTAAAAATAGAAACTGAACCAGGGCTGTGCTGAGGTCAAGGCCAAATGTTCAAGGAGTAGAATGTAGCTGCCAATTTAGAAACCCATGAGCAGGGGGCTCGGGAAGATCCCCGGGAGCACCCAGTGCGACAAAGCCTAGTGACTCTCGGCCTCACTTGGACCGTCTGCTAATTGAAAATCTTATCCTGAATCGTACTGAGGGTGATCAACTCCGGTACTTTCTGGTTCAGATTTTGTGACACACTCATGTTTTCATCCTAAGGTTTTCTCGGCCGGGGATAGATACATTCTGAAGTGCGGGCACCAGGAGGGCATCACAGAAACGCACACTGCTGACTATGAGGAAGGCACTAAACTGGACATTAAATTCTGCTGACAGTGTTAGGGCACGTTTTAAATCATGGCGTTTTTAATTGACATGACAGTGGACTTGAGTCATATCCAGGGGTTAGCATCTTATGTCAGTACATGAGATAAAATGGAGTATCCAGCGTATCCTTGAAAGCCCTTTGGGAAGGCAACATGTTGGAAATCTGCTCACATCTACAATGACCATTTTTCCCTCCAGTGTCGGGAGAAAGGACTGCTGCTTCCATTGAAGACCAATTGAAATTGTTGGTGTTTGTTTGGGGGCTACACATACCTTTAAACACTAGCGTCACACTTACCCCTGCAAGATGCTTGTCCCCTGAGACAGCATGGGCACTGACCGTGACTGAGGGGACACTCTGCATTGACAGCACTCACCTTGGTTTACTCAAGGGCGTCCATTCATTGAATAGGTGGTATTGCCATGGGATTTACTGTTATTTTTCTTACTGTTTCCTTTTCACTGACCTCATATCTTGAATTAATGTAAGTTAAATGTGTTTATGATAGGACTCCACTGTACACCTTACGGACATTCAGAATTTGAGTAGTTAAGTGATATAAGCATATGTGCAACCTGTATGTATGTGCTGTTATTTGGGCATTTCATTGAAAACTAATTAATTAATAGCTAAATTATTTATGATTATTAATTTTAATAAGCTTCTGTGTGGGAGAGAAGAATATTTAGATTCAAAACTAATTACTGAATCATGTTATTTGATTAAGATATAAATATACAAGTTTAAAGCCTGATGCAAACTTTTTAGAGATATGTTTATGATAGATATGGTATCACATATTAGGAACAAGCAAGAACTACTCAATGTCATCAACCAAAAATAACTGAATGGTCAAGTGTTGGAGATATTTTTTTAATGTTTTTGTTATTAGCTATTTTGAGTTAAATAAAAACAAAGAACAAGAAATATTTGAAGTTTTCTTCTGCTGCTAAGATTTTGTTGGAAATACAAATTGTGTCTTGTCTCTTTACATACACACACAACTTCTCATGGATTCACATAGATATTTATGTCTAATACTAAAGGCCCAGTGCACGAATTCGTGCACCAGTGGGGTCCCTCAGCCTGGCCTGTGGGATCGGGCCGAAACTGACTTTCCGACATCCTCTGAGGGGTCCCAGATTGCGAGAGGGTGCAGGATAGGCCGAGGGACCCCACCAGTGCACGATCGGGGCCAGGGTGGGACCCAGGAGGTTGGCCAGCCAGGGAGGGACTGTAGGAGGGCTCCAGGGCGTGTCCAGCCTGTCTAGCTCAGTCCCAATCTGCCAGACCCCAGCAGCAAGCTAACCTACCAGTCAGAACATCTGCGCCCTAGTGGTCAGTGCACGCCATAGCGACTGGTTGACTGCCCCCTGGTGGTCAGTGCACGCCATAGCGACTGGTTGACTGGTCAACTGTCTGCCTCCTGGTGGTCAGTGCACGTCATAGCGAGCGGTTGACCAGCCTTAGCATATTACGCTTTGGTTGAATGGATGACCGGACACTTAGCATATTAGGCTTTTATTATATAGGATGACAAGGTAAGGGTTAATTACCTCATCTATTAAGCCAAAAAGTACTCATTAAGTAGTTATGATTTACCAAGACAGTGATAATTTAAGAAAAATACTAAGCATCTTTGGTGGCACACTACTTAAGAAATATTTTTTGAGAATTAATATTTTATTATTTTTATCTTTATTGTTGAAAGTATTGCAAATATCCCCCCCCCCCCCAAATTGACTTCCCTTCACCCTGCTCCCACTCCCTCCCCAGGCCTTCACTGCACTATTGTCCATGTCCTTTTTCTTAGTGATGACTTTCATTTTTTATTTTATGTAAATGTTTGATAGATAATTTCCTATTCCATTTCAATTCCATTGCAGGAAATAGAAACCATAGTAAGTATTTTAAGCAGAATGAAATAATAAGGAACTGAATACTTATAGAATCTTTGGAAGAATGAAGAGGGTGAACTCCTGTTGGGTCTCCAGCAACAAATTCCAGAACATTCCAGCAAGCGCCAGTACCCACATGCCAGGGGAGCTACAACTTTTGCCTGAAGCAGGAGTTCAGGGAGGCAGGAGGCTGCTACTGGAGCCACTGAGGTAAAAACCACCACTGTAGCTGCGATCCAAGGATCAGCATGTCGGGTCAGGAAGTCACTGTTAGCGCCATAACTGCCTCATAGCGGTGCCCTGGGAGCTAGTGACTGGGCACTGGAACAAGGGGTCCAGCTGGCACCACCTACTCCACAATGGCCTCAACACCCAGGGCCTTGCTTCCAGCAGCCACAGCCCAAGCAGCAGGAAGATGGTGTTCACCCACTTCTATCTTCCACTCCACATCCCACAGAAGTCCATCCAATTGTCAGAACCTTATTCTTCATCCCCAGCATCAAGGGAGTCTGAGAAGGAGTGGAACTTTCTGGTCTCTGCAGCAACTCAAGAGACCCAGGAAGCAAACTTGTCTTTAAAGTCCCGGTTAGAGGAAAAAGGTTCAAGATTTCAAATTGAGACATCCATTCAAAGGAGAGAACATATTATTTACCCCCTAGGCGAGATGGTGACCCTGACCTTGTTTTTAAAGGCCTGGTGTACTTCAGGGAGAAAGCGCTTCACACCCTCTAAAAGAATGAATGGGTGTGGAAATTTCTATAAAACTTCAGAAGTAGGCAGCAGGAGGGATATGGGCATGTTGAGCCCTCTCCAGACTCTCCAAATTTGTGACTCTGAGCATTCTGACGGAACTAGGGATGAAAATAAAACTCCACTTGTGGGTTTTGTGATGCATTTTGTTGTGATTCTTAATATTTGTCAGACAGCCTTTCCCCCACCCCCAGACAGAACTACTGTGACTAGTCACTGATTCTGCATTAATGCCATTGTTTTTTCCATTGCTCTAGATCAGTGGTTCCCAACCATTTTTGGGCCATGCCCCACCTAAGCATCTCTAAAATCCTGATGCCCCTCCGCCTCCTGTGACATATAATTCTTATTCAAAAAATGACCTCCTATTCATGTGGAGAAAGCCTAAAAGGCCATTAACTTGGTCTAACCAAGCTTCCAAAAAACATGGCATCCATGAAAGATAAAAATAAAAGAACGAAAGGACAGTTTAAGTACTGAGGAAGAAATCACTAAGAAATTGTTAAAAAATAATAATATGAAAAAATAGCAAAGTTTCAAAACATATAATAGAGAACTGAAATGCATAAATATGTCACAATATATATTTATATGCTGTATATGAGGACCTAGAACCATAAGAAATACAAAAAATTCACTGTTAATAACTCATCCTCCAATTGCCCCCTTAAAAATCAAATTGCCCTCCTGTGGGGCGTGTGCCCCAGTTGGGAATCACTGCTCTAAGATGATCAGAACACAAGCCGATCTCCAAGTAGGTTATGTTATATCGCACCTAAGATTTAACGCTTGGCCAAAATCTGAAATTCACAAGATGAATTATAACTAAGTAGAAGCCATTATGTCCTTAAGAGCAACAAAATTTTCCATTACAAATACTGTTTTTACTCTCTCTTAATTTAAAAAAAAAAAAAAAGTGCCTTGAGGGGGCTTTGACTTTCTAAGGCTTACAGATCAAAGATTTCCTCTGCTGTCTGAATTATAGGAATGTTGAAAAACAAAAACAAATTCTTTTCCTGCTATAAAACCCTTGCCATGTTTTTGTCTTTATATAACTCAAAACCGCTGAACTAACAAATGAGGTTGGTGAGTTCTGTTCAGAACCTAAGAATTCATCAGAAATGGAGTGGACAATAATTTTGAAAGTGTCCTTCTAACTAATCCAACCCAAGAATAAATTTTACTAAGTCCTTATTCGATGATCCAGAAAATTGCTAAGTAACGTGTAGAATAAAACAGCTCATGGCTAAGGATACCAAGATGTTTTAAATTGTTTATGAAAATGATTCAAGACTAAACTGCAGTCATTTGGTGTGGTGGTGGCCAGTGCATTCTTCCTTTGACTCCATACAGGCCCTTGGCTCCAACATGTGTCCTTCTAACAGCCCGACTGTCACAGAGTGCCTTGCTTGTTTCAAAAGCGTTTGCGGAAAGCATAGATTCTTTTGTAAAGCAATAGTTTATAGTCTTCAGTTTGCTGTTGTGTTTGGTGTAAGGCCTGCCCTTCAGGGTACAAGAAATAAACTGCTTCTAGCAGGGGGTGTGTTCTGAGCTTATTGGTCCTCTGGTATAACAGACAGACAATTTGCTACCTGTGCCCTAGTGGTCTCGGAATTTGAGCACTTTGAAAATGAACCACTTTCTGCTTTGTAGCTAGAGAGATGTCATTAGGCTCATATGAATGAAAACACCAGATGACAAGAATGGTATCAAGTACATGCCCCTATGCCTGGTGGGGGATGCCTTATGTGATCTCTGACCTTTGAGACTCAAGACACTTTATATATCTAAGAGGTCATTTGTTTCTAGTTGGTTACCTTAAAAAAGCTTAATGTTTCATTTTCATTAAAAAGAAATGCATTCTAGAGAAAAATTGGAAGACAAAAAAATATATATAAATGTAAGAGTTTTTTTAAATCCCACCATTTGCATTTGATTTCTGTCAGTTTACATGTTGTTGCATTTGCATTATGAGTATATATTTACATAAGTGAGATCATGCTGCATACAGAATTTCTACTTTTTTCTAGAAAACATCCATTTTCTCATGTTACTCCTAAGTTCTGTAGCGTCAGTCTTAATGAATGCATAGTATTCTATTATGGGATGTATGTTTTATAACCATTTGGGGACATTCAAGTTGCTTCCAGTATTTTGCTACCATAAATAATTCTGCAATTCACATCTTTATACATAAAACTTTTCAATATTGCTGTATTGGACAAAGACTTGAGGTTGCAAATCACAAAAAATAATTCACCCTGGCTTAAGCCAAAAAGGAAATGTATTGGCCTGCACGGCTAATAAATTAGGGTGGAGATTGGCTTCAGGCTGCTGGACTCAGTTTTGTCTTCAGGCATCCATCTTTCTGTCCCCTGGTCCAGATTCCCTTGCTGCTGATTTTATTCTCAGACCTGCTCCTTTACATCCTCACAGAAGAGACAGCAGCCCTTTCCTGGAATTTCCAGCAGAAGTCCCACAATTGAGGCTCGCTAGCACCCCTGGGGTCAAACACCTATCCTTGAGCCAGTCGCCAGGGTGAGGGAATGTTCTGCTTGGCCAACAGGACAACCCTGCTCCCTCTCCCACCTCACTCCCCATCACCCTGGCACTGCACACATGGACTTTTTGCTGTTCCTTGAACCCACCAGTCTGCCCTTCACCCAGAGCCACCGCTCTTGGTTTCCTCTGCCCCCCATAACCTCACAGCTTACTACCCACTCACATCCTTCAGCCCACGCTCAGGGACTTTCGGGATCACCTCTCCACTTTCTAACCTCCTGCCTGCTCCATTTCTCTTCATAGATTTATTACTACCTGATGCTCTGCTATATATTCATGTGGCATACATGTGAATTACTTGTCTTTTCCCCTGGGAACCATGAGGGCCGACACTGTAGCTCTATTCAGCCCTCAGTAAATACATGTCAAGAATTAATGAATGAGCCCTGATCGGTTTGGCTCAGTGGATAGAGAATCAGCCTGCAGACTGAAGAGTCCCAGGTTCGATTCCAGTCAAGGGCATGTACTTGGTTGCGGGCACATCCTCAGTGGGGGGTGTGCAAGAGGCAGCTGATTGATGTTTCTCATCGATGTTTCTAACTCTCTATCCCTCTCCCTTCCTCTCTGTAAAAAATCAATAAAATATATATATTTTTAAAAAGAGTTAATGAATGAGTTGGCCAGGCTAGGTACATACTTATCCATAGGGTCAGCCTACACCAAGGACAAGAACTGCTTGAGGGAATGGTGTGATACCCCAAAGAGAATGGGGGGCAGGCATCCCCGGAACACAGGGGACTGGATGATGCCCAACACAACTTCAGATCACTTTCTAAATCAAATTCCAAGGACTGGGACTTCAAAGGTTAGGAGTGTTTTGAGTTTCTTGATATGTACTTCAGCTCCCTTTAAAAATAATCTTTGTCCAACGCAGACCACATCATGCCCCTCCGCAGCTTAAACTGGTAACTCCCCATTACACTGTGACTACTCTGGCCCCAAGGCCCGACATGACCCAGTCTCACCTGACTCCTCTGACCTCTCAGGATGCAACACGCTGGCTTTGGCTTCTGCCCTGGAGGGAGCCCACTCTCTCTCACCTCAGGATCCTCACCCTTCCCCTTCCCTCTCTGCCTAGCAGGCCTGAATGCGGGTCTGGCCTGTCCACCGCCTGCTCTTCCTTCTTCAGCCCTGAGCATGAATGTGCCCGCAGGAGGCCTTCCTTGGCCACTGGAACATCACTGCCCTCCTGGCTTCTCCAGAGAGCTGTGGGGATTAACCCCCCATCAGCAGTTAGAGTGCACATTTCCTCTCATCTCTCTTTGAAGCCATTTTCTTACAATGCAGCTCAAGAGATGGAATTTTTTTGGACCTTCACTGCATGGGACCCAGAAAAGAAGCAATAGGCTATTTTCTAACAAGATACCATTCCCATGTGAACAAGAGCAGGCACAGGTCATTACAGCCAGGAGTGTCACAATAAGGCCCCAACAGGATTTTACTTTCTCAGCTCATTTATGTAAAAAAGATTCCTTTTTGTTGCCACTGGACTCAAGGGACCTTTCTGAAAACGTTGCATTTAGTAAAAATTAGGGACTAATCGGTTCAAGTATTTGGAATGTGGATGGGCATCATTTCTGTGCATTCTCACGCCAAATTATTACATTATTTTAGTACTGTGATTTATAGAACCCTCTCCAATCCGTTGTTAACATTAGAGTGTGTATGTTTTTGTACATTAAATTTTAAATAATTTTTAATAAAAAAGTCTTGCAAAAAGAGTTGATCTATATAAAAAGTATTTAATACAGAGAACATCAAAGCACCCTGAATCAGGTAAAGGTTCCTATGACATATAACAGATTATACTAATCAAATCTCCCTTTACCTAAAACAAATTCTGTTTAAATACAAAATAATACACTTCATGTCCCCATCTTTTCCTGACAAATCTTCAGTATCACCTAACATGGGGATCACATTTAATTCTGCAAAATAATGACTGTGTTCTTCCAAAGAAAATAGCGAATACAAAGTTTTCCAGTTTAAAAATAGCACCATTGAAAGAAGGGGTATGTCTTTTAAGTACAAAGTCCCTAACCAAGTGATTTAACGAAATTCATGCAAAATAAACTTTGGTTGATTTTTATAACTCTCCTGTGATCTGGAGTGGAAAACAGAAGAGAGTAGAAAGACAAAGCAAAACAGTAACTTTGAAGAATCAAAAGACCCACACGCAGCACGCACGCACGCATGCACGCACACCCTGATAGAGTATGTTCCTTGTCTCCTGCCAGCTGCATCACCAATCGGGGACCTCAACCACAAAGGGTGTTTTCACGTCTATCTTGCCACTGTTGACGATGGAGCAGTCGGTGAGCGGGCGGTCGTGGCCATCAGTTGCCTGAAGTTCTATGGAGTGGACGACTGTCTGGTGAGAGAAGAGCAGACACGAGGTTCACTTCTGACTAGCAAGTATGGCAATCAAAAGTGAAATCAATGCCAAGTCTAAAAGCCCAAGTGGGAAGTAAGGTTTTTTTCTATGATAACAAAACCATACAAGCTAAGTATGGAAAACTTAGAATATTCCAGAAATTTATATATTAAAGAATAAAACTGACCCACTACCTTACTGATTAGAGAACATATTTATTTCCTCATTTCTTTTTATTCACATTTTATTTTCTGAAAAAAAAATTAGATATTGTTGTAAACACCTACCTCTAATTAAAGATATTTCTACTCATTATAACCCTAAGTAACAGTAAACATGGAGTTTGAGTCCATTTCAACTCCATCTGTCATAGGTCCAGGCATCACCAAATGGGCCAGATTTAGAAGGGGAGATTGTTTTGGGTTTGCCCACTTAAAAAATGACCCAAGTCGCCTGGCTGGTGTAGCTCGGTGGTTGACCATCAACCCATTAATCAGGAGGGCAGGTTCCATTTCTGGTCAGGGCACATGTCCAGGTTGCAGGTTGTGGGTTGTGGGCTCTATCCCCAGTAGGGGGTGTGCAGGAGGCAGCCAATCAATGATTCTCTTATCACTGACGTTTCTCTCTCTCTCCCTCTCTGAAATTAATAAAAATATATTTTAAAGAAACAACACCTGACCCAAGCCATTAATCCATAGTTGAGTCTAACACTAATGTAACCCCAATCCCACAGGGATGCACAGGCTTCTTTCTCTGCCACAGAGATTTCACAGGCCCACATATCACCTCGTGTCACACTAAAGGAGGGAGGCCTGGCCAAGGACTGAGAAAGTCAGCTTCTGGTATTTCCCAAACACGGTTGAGACACAAGTAGCAACAGAGTGTCTGAGTGCCTTGGACATTCCAACCTCTGGCTGACTTAGATCAATTTAAGATAAAAGGCCGGTTTCTTCTAATAATATATATTTCTAAATAGACTGTGTGTGTGCACATATGTGTACCTAACACAGTGACTACACATCCGAATAACCTGTGGCACTTCAAAAAAATGCTTATTTAATGGTTAAGATGGAAATTCCCATGTTATGTATATTTTGCCACAATTTAAAAATTCTTGTGGGCCCACCTCTGGAGGTTCTGCTGTAGCTCTGAGGTGAGGTCTAGAGATCATCTGGATCACTTTGTTAACACAACCCAGATGATCTTTGGAGCATCACAGGATGAATTCAGGAGATTCCCTAAATTTCCTTAAACTGTATGAAACATACACACACTTTTTTTTTTTTCCTGGAGAGAAAGTCTATGGTTTTCTTTAGTTTTTTAAGGGTTTAATCTCCAACATTTACAGGGAACTCATACAACTTAACAAAAGGAAGATGAACAATCCAATAAAAAAATGGGCAAATGACCTAAATAGGCACTTTTCAAAAGAGGACATAAGAAAGGCCAAGAGACATATGAAAACATGCTCCAAGTCACTAATCATCCAAGAGATGCAAATCAAAACGACAATGAGGTACCATCTCACACCTGTCAGAATGGCTATCATCAACAAATGACAAGTGCTGGTAAGGACGCTGAGAAAAAGGAACCCTCCTGCACTGCTGCTGGGAATGCAGACTGGTGCAGCCATTGTGGAGAACAGTATGGCATTTCCTCAAAAAATTAAAAATGGAACTGCCATATGACCCAGTAATACCACTTCTAGGAATATATCCCAAGAAATCAGAAACGCCAATCAGAAAGGATATATGCATCCCTATGTTCATAGCAGCACAATTTACAATAGCTAAGATTTGGAAACAACCAAAATGCCCATCAGCAGATGAATGGATTAGAAAACTGTGGTACATCTACACAATGGAATACTACGCTACTATAAAAAAGAAGGAATTCTTACCATTTGCAACAGCATGGATGGAACTGGAGAGCATTTTGCTAAGTGAAATAAGCCAGTCAATGAAAGAAAAATACCACATGATCTCACTCATTTATGGATAATAAAGAACATTATAAACTAATGAACAAAAATAGATACAGAGGCAGAGCAGCATTGAACAGACTATCAAACTACAGCGGGAAGGCTGGAGAGGGTTGGGGGGGGGAGGTAAGAGATCAACCGAGGGACTTGTATGCATGCATATAAGCATAACCAATGGACGCAAGATACTGGGGGGTAGCCGAAACCGGTTTGGCTCAGTGGATAGAGCGTCAGCCTGCGGACTGAAGGGTCCCAGGTTCGATTCCGGTCAAGGGCATGTACCTTGGTTGCGAGCACATCCCCAGTGGGGGGTGTGCAGGAGGCAGCCGATCAATGTTTCTCTCTCATCGATGTTTCTAGCTCTCTATCCCTCTCCCTTCCTCTCTGTAAAAGATCAATAAAATATATTTAAAAAAAAAAAAGATACTGGGGGGTGTAGGGGAGGCCGGGGGAAGGTCAATGGGGGAAAAAAGGAGACATATGTACTACTCTTTGTAATACTTTAAGCAATAAAATAAAATTTAAAAAAAAGTTTATAACCCATAAAATGTTAAGGACTTTTCCTCTAAGACCAGGTAGCAGGTCTCCTAGGAGACATACCAATGGATAGAAGGAAATTGTTGCTTCAATTAGAGCAATAAGACATACGACCTAGAAGAGTGGAAGAAAAACCAGGACCAGAATAAGAGCACCCAAAACCTGTACTCTTCAGTTTTCTTACAGCTTAGCATGATGTTCCTTAAAAAAATATTCATTGAATGGATGAATAAATCAGTTTATATTTAAACTATTTAGAACCTGGTTAGGCCCAGTAGTCAAACACCCAAACTCATTTAACACATGCATGTCCATGTTTAGCTCATTCAAAAGCAAAATTTAATCGGAGACTTGAAGAGTGATGACGTTCATTATCTTTTAAGACTAGATTCTGGCCTGTGTGGCTCAGTTGGTTGAGCATTGTCCCATGTACCAAAAAGTCACTAGTTCGATTCGTGTAAGGGCACATGCCTGGATTTCAGGCTCAATTCCTAGTAGGGGGCGTGCAGGAGGCAGCCAATGGATGTCTCTCTCTCACATCCATGTTTCTCTCTCTCTGTCTTTCCCTCTTCCTTCCTCTTTCTCCAAAAATCAATAAAAACATATTTAAAAAAGAAAAGACTATATTCTTTTCAGGGCAATTATGGCTCATGAGAACATAGGCATGTCCTTTATTGTGATGGAATGTGAAGTGACATATTAAGTGATATGTATTTGCCCTATTCCCCTCTCATCCCACTTGCTAATGAGAATTCTATCTTTGACAGCTCAGGTTGGGCACTTCCTTTCCTTGTAAAGGAGCTTCTGTGTAGGCCAGCTCACTTCTGGCTTTCTGTTGGGTAGAATCAGAATAGCAGGTGGAAGTTGTGGAAGAACTGCACTGAGTGAGATTGATTTATTTAGGTTTGGATGAGGGATGCAGAACAACTCACAGGAAAACAAAACAAAATGAAATATGGAAGACAAGGAAGGTCCAGGGTTGGGTTGGGCAGACCTTACAATAGCCGGGAGTTGAGAGAGCTACTTTGGGCAGTTGTTAAGGAGAAGAAATATTCAAAGTGGAAAAGAATGAGGACTTTAAGAAG
Organism: Plecotus auritus; assembly: GCF_963455305.1. NCBI lineage: Eukaryota > Metazoa > Chordata > Mammalia > Chiroptera > Vespertilionidae > Plecotus > Plecotus auritus. The sequence goes on along the minus strand of NC_137774.1, from coordinate 100,510,990 downwards.
TGTTCCTATGGATTATGAATTGGATGCCTTTGATATTTTTTGAGTCAGCAGCATAAATTTGAATTCTCTTTAGTAATATTGAATGCTATACTGTGTGTCTCTAAAGGTGACTTGTGTCTGGACTGAACCGCATGGGGCACTAGGGTTGCTGTTTTTTTTAATTGTGGTAAGAAACACATAATGTAATATTTACCATCCTATCCTAAGAGTAAAGTTTGGTAGTGTTAAATATATTCACATTGTAGTGCAACTAATATCCAGAACTTTTTCGTCTTGCAAAACTGAAACTGTATACCCATTGAACATTAACTCCCCATTTCCTCCTCCCCATGACCCCTGGCAACCACTATTCTACTTTATGTTCCTATGTGTTTGACTTCTTTAGATACCACCTCATATAAGTAGATTCATACAGTCTCTTTATGACTGGCTTATTTCACTTAACTTTCTCAAGTTTCATCCATGTTGTAGCATGAAACAGGATTTCCTTCCTTTTTACGGCTGAACAATATTCCGTTGTATGCACACACAGGGCCCTAGTTTTATTTGGTTACCTTAAAGAGAGTTTCCATTTATAACAAGTAGTGAGATATATTAACTTAAGTACTCAACTTCTCCATGTCAAGTCCTCAGCTTCTGCCCCAATGCTCCTAACAATTAAAATGTCATACCACTTATAATTTATTCACCTCTGAAAAGGCCAGTCAGCCTCTTATAATAATGGATCTCTAACAAGCACCATTAAAATACGCATCGAAAATACTCATTTTAAATATAAAGCTTTGAATGAGAAAAATAATATATCAAGTTACCATGCCATCGATGACTTTTCCAAATACCACATGTTTGCCATCCAACCAGGAGGGCTTGGTCAAGGTGATGAAGAACTGAGAGCCATTGGTGTCAGGCCCAGCATTGGCCATGCTGACCCACCCAATGCCATAATGCTTCAGTTTGAAGTTCTCATCTGGAAATGTCTCACCGTAAATGCTTATACCTGGTGAGACAGAACAGGAAAGAGGAGATTCAACAGTTGTTATATGAAAGTCAGTTCTTCAAAGGGAAACATGAGGTTTTAGTAGAATTGGTAAATAGGACCCGATAAGAGTGGGAAATGGGGAAAAGATAGTAAAACATAAGGAGAAATGAAAGGGAGCATAAAATAACTCCTTAAGGAAGCAGGGCACTGGGGACTGAAACCAACGTACATAAACAAAAGCCTTAAATTTGACACAGGATGGCAGCATACCCTCTGGCTTCAAACCAAGGGCAAACCCTGACCAACTAGTTCAGTGATCTCACTGTAAAACGAGAAGTAATTGAAGGGCAATGGTAAAGCCACATTGAAAGGTGGATGAGCCATTTCATGGCTCAATCTCTGTCCTGAGGTCCAGGGTACCCTCTCTTGGGTCACTCCTACCTCAGCATCCAACCAGGGTACACTAAGCACTCAATACCCTTCGCTAATTCTCAAAACAACCCATAGAATAGGTATTCTCAATCCTGGTTTGCAATGAGAAACCCAGGTTACAAAACTTGAAAACAGCAGAACAGAACTTGACCACCTGGCTTTATGGTTCTAAAGCAGGTGCTCTTTGCTGCCTCAGCACTGAGAGCAAGAGCAGCCAGCCTGGAAGTCATTAGGCACAATGACGTCAGGCTCGTCAAAATACAGAGGATGATGGCGATTGGGAACACCCAGTGATCCAACCTGAACAGAGCGACCAAAGGCAGGCACATGGGCTAGAGTTCTAGCAAAGCAGCCGGCAGAACAGAACACACTTTCCCCATAAAACAAAGGCACAGACCATGAGAAGTATGTGCTCCATCCTCCAACACCGTGAGTGCCTGTCATGGTCACCCTCTCCCCTTCTGCAGGGCTCCCTATCCATCCACTGCCAGCCCCAAAATCCTGGCTTTGTTAGGACCGGAAGTGGATATCAAAGGCAAGCTGGTTGATCAGTGACATATGAGGTGACCCGGCAGGAAAGCTCTGCCCACAGAGGATTTTAGGCTAAATTAAGTGATCCACCAGGTCCTATCTCCAAAACTTAGAGAATTTTAACTCAATTCATGTATGTACATACTTGCACCTGCACGCCAAGCGTGTACGCGCGCGCACACACACACACACACACACACACACACACACACACACACACACACTGGGCAGGGAAGGCAGTGAGAAAGAAAAATATAGAAAAGGAGACACAGTAAAGCTCAGTCACCATTCCTGCTGGGCCCTTGGGGAGGATAGTGGGATGTCAGTCCAGGAGGGGAGGGTGCGGGGAGGGGCAGGGCGTTGCTGATCCTTGAGCTGCAGGCTTTTCCAGTGAGACCCAGCTCCACAGCAGCTGGGATCCCTTCCCTGCACGTCCCCACCAACCCCATTTACCCAGGTTACCTGCTCCATGCTACATCCCCACAGCTTGCAGCATTTTTGCAAGGGCTAAAGGTAATCTTCCTGAAGTGCCTGGCAAATCCAAACATGTAATGGTAGGCATTTTGTTATAAATAAACCATTGTAATAAACGTACAATTAGCAACAGTGCTGGAAAGTGGCCTAGGTTTCTTGAAAAAGTTAGCAGTTTAATATCCACCAAAACTGGCATTTGTAATTAAAAGTCTTATGTAAATTTAAATTCTGTGTCGTTGTATGTACCACGTGTATTCAGGAAAGGAACTCACTATTTTTCTGAAGGAAAATAGTCCAGGGAGCTGGGTAACTGGAATCCTCCATCAGAAACAATGGTCAGGGAGATTTGCAAGTCTACAAATTTAATTAGTTGTACTTTATAGAACTCTAACTTTATTTATAAAAATTAATTTATATTATAATTTTGACAACTCATCTATTAAGTTTTTATTATTAGAAAAGCTGACAATGAAATGAAAGAATTTTGAAAGGGGATAAATTCACCTGTAATCCTGCCATCTAAATGCCAATCTCGTCTTTCTAAAATGATGCCCCCAGTCCTCCTCCACCAACATCCAATTTGTAGCCAGCTGCTACCCCCCTAAACACAGTGTTATATTCCACCTTCCCTTCCTGTGGCAGACAGCTTTCTGTACTGCTACATACCAGTAGTCCAGCATTTTAATAACTGCTAAATAGTCTACTAAATGGACATATTTCCGCCAAGGGAAGATAATGAATACCAAAGTAATACTATTTAAAATTAGAAGGCCTTGCTCATTCATATCTACCAACATTTGGCCCCCAAAACTTTATCCTTCCTAAAGAATTCATTTGGTGGTTTTTATGACTTTGTTCCTTAAATCTGAGAACTCAATATACTGGGTGAATATACTGGCTTAATGTTAGGTTTCAGTTTGTTAAGTGGAAAAGGAAAAATACAAAAGACAATTTACCGCCAGTGCCATCCCCATTGGTGAAGTCTCCTCCTTGAATCATGAAATCTTTGATGACACGATGAAATTTGCTTCCTTTATATCCATATCCTTTCTAAAGAGATTATGTCAATTGAATATATAAGTAGATATAACCCATACTGAAAGATAAACCCCAGTGTTTATCTGAAAATAACAAAACGAGAAAATTATACAAAATACCTACAGAACTTGATTAGGCCTCTGCAATAATTCACTGTTAGGAATTATCATTAACTGATCAAATCAATAAATATAAGCAAACAGCCAAAACCGGTTTGGCTCAGTGGATAGAGCGTCGGCCTGCGGACTGAAAGGTCCCAGGTTCGATTCCGGTCAAGGGCACGTAACTTGGTTGCGGGCACATCCCCAATGGGAGGTGTGCAGGAGGCAGCTGATCGATGTTTCTCTCTCATCGATGTTTCTAACTCTCTATCCCTCTTCCTTCCTCTCTGTAAAAAATCAATAAAATATATTTAAAAAAAATATATATATAAGTAAACAAACAAGCCATGGAAGTAAAGTATTAATGGGAAGAACTAAAAAGAGAGTAATCTGCATTTTCACTTGATGACGGTTTCCCCTCGATTTCTAGAACCCCAAGGACACCGAGGGCCTGAAGAATACAGATTTCAAACAAAAATGAAGTAAAATATTGCAAGATGTCTCAGGTCCACCTGACCTACTAATTAAATACTTTTTTTCCCAGAAGACATCTTTATCTTGACTTAAGATAAGGAAGATCCAATTTGTGCACAAAGGAAATAAGCTGAGACATACCTCCCCTGTGGCCAAAGCGACAAAATTGTCCACAGTCTTGGGCACAACTTTTCCAAAGAGGCCAATCACTATCCTGCCAACATCTTTGTCTCCGATCCTCACATCAAAGAAAACCTGCGTGTGGTTGAAAGGCAGAGCAGAAGGTTATGTGGAAACGCCGTGTATACAAGGTAAGTGAAGAGGAAAATCTGTGAATGGATCCACATCTGAAAGCCCTGCCCACCAGTGTTTTACGGAGGGGTCATGAAGGAGCATGATATACGTTAAAGGAACTCGATTTCCATGTTTTGGGTGTCCTTTGCTCGCACATATTCATTCAACAAACATTTATTGAGCACCACTGAAGGGCCAGACACTGTGGTAGGTACTGGGTTTCACATTTGACTCGATACTGTCAGAGTCGGCCAGTAAAGTCTTCAAGAATTCCACTTCCCCACACACCCAGAGGAGCACGGCTGCTCCTTCCTGTTTCCCAGTTTGTGGGTGAAGGTGAGAGTGGAAACTTTCTCTTCTGAAAGAAAACGCTCTCTCATCTTGGCAGAAGGAGAAAAACTGGTGAGGAGATGACCAGGCTAGCCATCCAGATTTAATTTTGGAACTTCAAAGAGTGCCACATTCCCAATGAGTTCTCAATAGACACCTGCAGCCAAGGGGACTGCAGAAGGTGATCAAATTGCACGCAGTCCTCCCAAAGGCCTGCCACTCCCTCCCAAGCACAGCAAGGCACCAGGTCCCCAGCCTGGCTCCAAGTACAGCCAATGTGACACTCAGGTCCTGACAAAACCTTTTCCAAGCATGTCACACTGGTGGCCGGTGGGCCGCATGCCTCGTTTAGTGGCCCGCCGGCCACAAGTTTGACATGCTTCGACATGTTACACAAGTAACACGTGTTCTTTTACTGTCCCAACATTTTAGGACAGAAAAAAAAACACATATCCAGAGGTAAGTGTGAGTCGCTCTTTTTGCAGATAAACTTTAAAGGTTCTCTTGGACTTTAAAAAAAAAAACAACACCTTTCATTTGAAATGAAATTATATACATTTTGCTTCACAAATCACTCTGTGAAGATGATTCTGAGACAGAACACTTGAAAAGGCCATGGAGTCGAAGGGCATTCTATTTGCCAGTTTAGATTATATGAACCAATTTAATGTTTGAATGGATGGGGAAAAAAGACATTCAAGAGATGGCTTTAAAAAATATAAGAAGGGTTGTCAAAGAAAAAGGATGTCTTATAGTTGAGAAAAATCATGAAGTAAAGACTGTCCACCTTCAGTTCAAGATAAGAGCTTCTGCCAATGCATCAGCTCGTCTGCCATGAGTAATGTGATATTTAGTGTTCCATGTGGTGTTTTACAATTTTCACATGGCAAAGCAGCAAACACTGTGTTAGTATTTATCCAGTACTAGAGGCCCGGTGCACGAAAATTCATGCACTGGAAGCGGGGTCCCTCAGCCTGGCCTTCCCCCTCTCACAGTCTGGGAGCCCTCAGGGGTGGGAGGTGACCTGGCAATCAGGGTAAGGCAACACCCCATCATACCTCTGCTGCTGCCACTGCCGGCAGCGCAAGCCTCGGCCGGCCCTGGTTACCTGAGCCTCGGGTAGTCCTGGGCAGCTGGGCAGCTGCCATCTGAGGCTTGCCTGCATCTTGGGCTGGCCCTGGGTGGCTGGGGGGCTGAAGGGACTGGGCGCCACCATCCTGTGGCTGTGGGTGCTGCCATCTTTGAGGGCATGACAGTCAATTAGCATATCCCCTCTTTATTAGATAGGATAACTGTAAGAATGCATGAAAGACCTTTAGCTAAGGCAATGATGTAGAGGAGAGCAATGCAATGAGGCTGAGTTAACCCACACGTGAGCCTGGTCCTGCCGAGCTAGTCTCTCCAAAGGGATTTCCAAGCCAAGGAGTAATTCTTTAAGGGGCTATAACGAAGTGGCACCGGGAAAAGAATCAGGGACATAATTTTGAAGAAATACTGTATAAGATACTAGAAAAGCCTGCCAGACTTTTAAAACAAAGCAGAGCAAATAAAGCCCGTGAATGTTTAGAAAGCAAAGAAAATAAAATCTGGGAAGCCTGAGAAGATGAGAAGTGCTTTTCATCCAGCATAACTCAGTAAAAATCTTATTGTCTTACCCTCAGCCTAGCACACATACAGGGGGTCCCCCAAAAATGTATATACACTGTAACAGCTGCTAGCTCAATTTTGAAAATCAAATGTATTTTAATAAACACTGCCTTTATAGTTACTGAAAGTGTGTGTATACACTTTTTTGGGATGCCCTAAATTAATACAATTTTTCTCCCAAACTGCGGTATCCTTTAATTTCATGAGTGATGGATAGCAAGAATATATAACAGAGTTCTCCCAACTCTAATGGAAATGGAGCTTCCAGTCCCATAGAACAGAAAGTGCATATACCAGTAGCTTTAGTACAATGGGAAATCGAGTTTTATCAGAAGACGAGTGCAGATAAAATAGGGTTAGAGGTGCTGATTATCCGCAGGGACCAGGGCAGGCTTCCTAGAGTTGGTACTTGGATCCCATGTTGCACTTTAGGAGTGGGCATCTCAGTCACTTCTTGTTTTCCCTCGAAGCTGCCCTTGAAAGTGATTTGAAAATTATGGGGCACTGGAGGTGGGGAGAGGTGAGGGAAGAGTGAATAGGCACTCAGGTAACCTGACCCAAACCCCTGTAGGGTTAATCCTCTTCCATCTCCACAGTAAAGTGAGCTGTGATGTCAAGGAAACCCAGCTCCACCACTAACTGGCTGGGAGCTCTTGGTCCTCATCTGTAAAACAGACGATCCCTTCAGGTCTGCATTGCTGAGGGGGGATTAATGACACCAATAACTCTAACAACGGAGCTCTTCAATCAGGAACACCTATCAGAGCTAATTACTTTACCTGCTCTCACATCCAGGATGCAAAACTTTCAGGAGCAGATATTATTTCCATCTCCATTTTACAAAGGAGGAGCCAGAGCCTGAGACATCAGATAACCTGCCCAAGATCAAGATCACCCAGTCAAAGATAAAATACAGGAGGCCCAGTTAGATGTGAATTTCAGATAAACAATGAAGAATTTCTTGGTGTGAGGGTGTCACCTGCAATATTTGGGAGCAAGCTTCACCTGGGAAGCTTTAAACCTACCAATGCAGAGCCTACCCCAGAGCAAGTGAGTCAGCACCTCTGGGTGCTTTCTACTTTCACAAGGTAGAAAGTGCCAGCATGCTATGAAGAGTACAGCTGGAAGGGGGCGGCATTACTTTCTACACTCTGGGTGCCTGGCTATACAGGACCCATGGCTCTGCTGGAAAACGCAGGGCTGCAAGGGCCACTTCAGTGGATTTTGAGGCCAGTGAGCCAGAGCCCCCACCTGAGCCTCTTCGGCTGGGCAGGAAGCTGAGGCAGTGGCCTGACAGCAGGATTCAGAGACAAGGTGAGTGCCATTAAAGGGCCCTGCCAGCGGACAGCACCACACACCTCATTTACAGATTCCTGTTTTTAGAAATCAGAGGAAAAGAAAAAGACGGCTAGGGAAAAGAAAACAGTGGAGCAGCGGCCAATTAATCTACTTTTCCACACTCAGAGAAATCATTGTTAATGTCTCCATTTTCCAGTAGATCTTGTTGCTTTAAAAAGTTCACTGAAAATGTAATGAATTCAACAGAGTGGAACCTGAAGAAGACTTGCCTATATAATCCTAGAATAGAACACCTGGAAACTTCCTCAGTGACAGCACCTTACACCAGGGGCTGAGATGCTCCAAGCTCCCCTCCTGCAGCCCCTGCTTCCTCCTCTCCTCTCTCCCTCCCTCCTCTAGAGTTTCCCAACGCAGGCACCCCCAGAGGTGCTGACTGACTTGCTCTGGGGTAGGCTCTGCATTGGTAGGCTTAAAGCTTCCCAGGTGAAGCTTGCTCCCAAATATTGCAGGTGACACCCTCACACCAAGAAATTCTTCATTGTTTATCTGAAATTCACATCTAACTGGGCCTCCTGTATTTTATCTGGCAATCCTAATCCTTTTCCCCTTTCCCCCTATCTAAACTGTCAGCAAGTCTTGTGATACCTCCAGAATCTATATCAAGTCCCTCCTTGCTCCCCATTTCCCCCATTACCGCCCTAATCCAAGCCACCACCATCTGGACTCTGGCATGGAGCCCAGCATGGCCTCCCAGTTCACTCTCCGGAGATTGAGCGACCACAGTAATTGTTTAAAAGTACATATGAGATCCTGTCAAACCTGTGCTTAAAACCCTTCGGCAGCTCTAACTTCACTTAGAATAAGACCTCAAATTATAAGACTAATTGCCTCAAAACCCACACTCCTAACTGTGACCTCTGAGGCCCTGCAGGATCTTGCTGCTGCTCCGCCCCAGCCTCATCTGGAGCCACGCCCCTCTCATCCCTGCCCTGAAGCCAAGCTTCCCAGGCAATCCATCCTCTTAATGGGAGGATGGCTTTCCTGTCTGGAGGCCTTTGCACAGGCACTAAGTTTGCCTCCCTAAGTTTTTGCCAGGCTGGATTTCTTCTCCTTCGGGTATTTTTAAATGTCACCCAATCTATATTGGCGTTTATTTCCTTCATCATTTCATAATTTCATCAGTTTTATGTTTATGGCCGTATCCTAAGAGACTCAAATATATTTGCAGACTGAAAGAGCCCCCATCCCCTTCTTCAGCTCTGTGGCCTGCACAAGCCACTTCCCAAAACTAGATAAGCCCAAAAGATCAAGGGGCTGGGAGTAGAATTTGTGCTGAGAACAATCAGGCTAAGTTTATCTCAGGCAGCCACCCCCCTTCCCCCCCCCCCCCCCCCCCCCGCCAAGGCCTTGTGGTTCACTCAGGGTACATCAGATATTGGGCTGAACTTCCCCCTTCCAGCCCCTTTGACACCCCCTCGCCCGCTCTCAGGTGGGGTCTACGGTAGATTTAAGGGTTCTACTAGTTCCACAGTACCATTTCCACGGTGGAACACGGGGCTGGTTGTTAAGACTGCTTGAGCGGCCCCTTCTTCCAGATTCCAAGAGACTACCGCCCCGAAGTTTTTCTAGCAGTAGTAATTAACAAACAGCCAAAGCATCCCCTCCCTTCCCCTCAGTCTGTCTCTCCCTGCACCCTGCCATTATCTTCTAACCTTGGGTAACTATGCTGGAAAAAAAAACCCCGAAGCCATGAGGGTAGTCCTTGGCAAGTTTGGCAGATTTCCCGTCCCCCCCCCCCCCCCCGCCACAATCGAGACAAAAAGGCCGGCCTCACGTATACACGTGCTGCCTATATCTGTCGCCAGCACCATCTCAAGCCCAGGGGCTGCCCACCAGCCGCTTGAAGTCTACAAGCGCACCGCTCTCTCCCAGGGGAGGACCAAGCTCCAAATGAAGGAGGGCAGGCTCTCCGGAGCACGGTTTGTAATGCCTGCCCGGACACCACCCACCGCCGGCGCAGGAGCTGGAGCTGGGCTCTCCCTGCAGGGTGACATCCGCCGGCGGGCGCCCCTTGCTACCTCTGAGCTCGGAGCACGTCTCCCCCTCACGTCCCCGTCCCTCCCGCACTCTTCCTGCTTCAGCTCCCAAGTCCCCGCCACGCCGAAGGAAGTGCATGGGCTGTCTCCTCCCTGGAGAAAGGGCCCACCGGTTCCGGAAGTTTCTCCTAACCCCCGAGCTGGCTACCTCGGACCACCGACCTGGGAGGTTAAGTTCAAACAAAGGGCGGCGGGGGCGGTCTAGGACTCGGGCCATCGCCCTCCCCATGTCATCCGGGAGAGTGCCACCGCCCCCCCACCCCCAGCACTTCCACCACCACCGCGCAGGCGATCCCCTCGCACCAGCCTAGCACAGCCTCCCATCCTCTGCCCTCCCACCCCCCATACCCCTACCCCCACCCCAACCCCCCACCCCCAGCTACCCGACACAGGGATCCCAGTCCCCAAAGCTCCCCATCCCTCTGCCCGACAGGAGGGGAAGTGCGTCCTCCACTCGGTCACCTTGGCCGTCACCGTGGGTCCTCGCTTGCGGACCCCCGAGGACCCCGAGGCCCCTGCAGAAAGCACAAGCACGCAAAGCCACAGGCAAAGCCCCAGAGGCGGCAGCAGCCCTGGACCCGAACCCATGGTGAACGGTGGCGGTGGCGGCGGCAGCTCGGGCGCTTCTGCAGGCTCGGGACCGGCGGCGGCGGGACTCCCGGCCGGCTGCGCTTGCGCGATCCCGGATAGAGGGGGTGGGGGGAGACGGGTAGGGATGGGGCGGTCCGGACAGCACCGGAACCCCGGGCGCGCTCCTCCCAATTTTGGCCCAGCGACTGAACTAGGGACTCGCACAGGCTCCCTGCAGAGGGTGCGGCTGATCGCGCCTGCGGCGGGAGCGCAGGTCCGTAGGCCGGGAGCGAGCCCGGGCTGCTGTGCTGGGGCGCGGCGCCCTGGAGAGCCAGGCTTGGCTGGAGTTCAAGAGCTGAGGGGTGCGCTCAGGCATCTCCAGGAACTTGTTGCGTAGGCGCCTGTTAAACCCAACGCAAAGGCGAGGACGCTCCTGACTTGGGTCCGCGTGGCAAGTTGCGCGCGGCTGGGTGGGGGGACTCTGCAAACGAGTCCGGGTCTGTGACCTCAGCTGCCTTGGGAGTAGTCTCCGCCGCCGCTGCCAGGTTCCAATGTGGTATCAGAGCTCTTAGCCAAGTTTTGGACGCTCTCCGAACTTAGGGACCCCTAGATGGGTTAACTCGATTACACATGCTGAATGACCTCTCCTTGAGATGATTCATTTGGGGGATGTAACTTTTACAAATTTAAGAATAATGTTTAGGAAGATTATGTAATGACATGGGGAAATGCAAATGTCGCAAAGAAATTCTGATCTCAACTCTGAAAATAAAGGAATTTTTTTTTAAATGGGAAGAAATGCACCAAAACATTTACAGTAGCTATGGTGATAGAGTTACGAATTTTTGTTTTCCTTGTAATTTTCTGGTTTCCCAGATGTAAGTATTTTATAATCAAGTAAGTATTTTTAAATTTTATTGATTGATTGATTTGAGAGAGACATTGATTTGTTGCTTATTTATGCATTCATAGATTGCTTCTTGTATGTGCCCTGCCCAGAGGTCGAACATATACCTTGGTGTATGAGGAGAATGCTATAATCAACTGAGCTAACCAGCCAGGGCTCAAGTAAGTAAGTATTTTATAATCAAGAAAATGTTATTTTAAAACAATGCTTTTTTGCCCTGGCCAGGTGGCTCAGTTGGTGGAGCATCCTCCCTCCCATATACCAAAAGGTTGCTGGTTCAATTCCCTGTCTGCCCCATAGGGGAGACAACCAATGGATGTTTCTCTCTCCCTCGCTTCCTGTATCTCTAAAAATCAATGAAAACATATTCTTTGGGTGAGGATTTTAAAAACCCAATGCGTTTTGAATTAGGACTTCAAAAGAACTTTTTTTTTTAAAGAATAATATCTCCAAAATTAACTACAAATTAGTAATAGTATTCTCTTGGCTTTCTTAGGAGCTGGTGTCATGACTTTCAAGCCAAGATTTTCCTCAGGTAAGCAGATAGGATTCCTATGTGGAGCTAAGAGTCTATCTAAAATTACATTGGAACTATTCTATACAAAAGGAGTAACCTCAGCGTTTGAGGGGTGGATAGCACACTTCTGAATTATTTTGATAATTCAATCCAATGAAGGATCTAATGTCTATCTTCATCACCTCAAACCCCAACAAAGAAAGGGTCCCCCTTGGGTCTTCTTTTGAAGCAAGCTAAGGGTGTCCGAGCACTTATCCCTCTGAGTGACTGTATGTATTTATTGTAACTGTTTTTGTCTGTCTCCTATCAGAGTTCAATAATAGCTCCAAAAGTAGAGAGCATACCTGTATTTATTCCTTTGGATGGCCCAGATTTATTAAAATGCCTGATATATAGTGATTTCTAGGTAAGTATTTGTTGAATGAATGTAAATGTCTAACTAATTTAATGTGTTTTAATTGGGAAGATTAATAAAAAATAAATGAAAGTGCACAAAATGTAAATGTACATACCAGTGAATTATCACAAATACAAGTAGAACCCCGTTTAAGAAATGAAATATTTGTCAGCTCTTTAGAAACTTCTCCTGTATCCCTCCTAATTAACTAACACTTTTTTCTCCCCAAATTAAATGCAATAATGACTTACTACACTATCGTTTAGTATTAACTTTATATGAATGGAATCATTTGCTCAAATTATGTTTGTGAAATTTATAGTTTGGGTTTTTTTTGTGTTTGGATAACTCTTTTGGTGCATCAGTTTTCCCCCCTATGACTATACAGTTGTCCCAGCACAAGCTTCTTTCCTCACTGCTCTGTAATGCTACTTCTTTTGTGGGACAAGTGTCCATACATGTGTGGGTCTGTGGGCCCTCTATTCTGTATCACTGACTCAGTTGTCTATCTTTGTGCCAATACCACATTGTTTTAATGAAATAGTTTTATAATAACTCTATATTTATTTATTTAAGTACATTTTTATTGATTTCAGAGAGGAAGGGAGAGGGAGAGAGAGATAAAAACATCAATGATGAGAGAAAACCACTGATCGGCTGCTCTTGAACACCCCCTACTGGGGATTGAGCCCACAACCCTGGCAGGTGCCCTTGACCGGAATCGGAATCGAACGCAGGACGCTTCAGTCCGCAGGCTGGCACTCTATCCACTGAGCAAAACTGGCGAGGGCATATAATAACTCTTTATATTTAATGGTACAGGTCCTCTCACTTTGCTCAACAGGTTCTTGTCTGTTCTTGACTTTCTGTACAAACTTGAGAATCAGCTTGTTACTTTCCATAAACTGGGATTTTGATTTTGATTGCATTATATCTATAGATTATTTTTGAAAGATAGCGTATTTGTGATATTGATTGAGTCTTCCAATTTATGAACATGAAATATTCCTCCATTTACTTGGGTCTTCTTTAATTTCTCAAAAATTTTATAGTTGTCTGCCTAGAGGTCTTGCACATATTTCATTAGATTGATTTCAAGGTGTTTGATTTTTATGCTTTTATAAATTATTTCTTTTTTAAACATTTATTCTACTGTCTGTTGCTATTATAGTAAAATTAATTTTATATTTAATCTTGAATAGATAAACTTTGTTAAAATCTTATTCTGAGAATTTATCTGTTCATTATTCAGATGTTCTGCATAGCCAACTATATCTTCCATGAATAACAATTTCTATTTCTTCCTTTCTAATCTTTATATCTTTTATTTCTTTTGCTTGTCTTATTGCATTGGTTAGGACCTTTAGTACAAAAGGAAGTGACAATAGTGGGAGTCGCTTTTTTGTGGATTAAATTTTGTCCCCCAAAAAGATATGTTGAAGTCCTAAACCTCAGGATCTGTGAATGTAGCCCTATTTGGTAGGAAGCGTACAAGAAAAATGTTTAAGCTATGTACAATAACATTTGTTGCATCTAAATCAATGTCCTGAGAGTATGGCATGGGAAACTCAGCTCGCTGAGAAAGATTCCAGAAGGGAAATCTAACCTTGAGTTTCTTCTAGGGACATAGCACCTTGCATACAATATTCCCTTTACACCTGTGAGGTAGGTATTGTTAGAAACAGATAAAACTGAGGGGTGAAAATTCATCTGAAATTTTAACAGACATGCTTCTATGAAATTCAAGTATGATGGGAATTTTACAAATAGTTAACAAAATGAGTGGTCAAAATAGTTAATTTAGGGAATGTGGAAGCATAGGTAGATTTGAGTATGATAATTGGGAAGTGATGAGAAATGGCAAGTAAATGTATGATTCTTGTATGGTGAAATAGGAGATTGCTTAAACATTGATTATATTCCAAAAATTAGGGAAAATCTATTTATGCAAGGGAGTCTGGCTCTACAAAACCCTGATGATTCCTACTTCACACTGCATTGATCTGAGTGTGGATGTGTCTACCTTAACAGGTCAGGCAACTTTAAAAAAAAATTCTCTGGAGACAATATGTTATTAAATTGATCTATATTTTTATGTTCTCTCCTTGTCACTGTTATTTACTATTCACCAACACTGCCAAGTTTTAAACAGTCTTGGTGTAAATGTTTGTTTCTAAGTCTTTTCTGATAGATGTGTTTTATCTAACAGTTATGGACTCCATCGACATGCAGCACTAAAACACAAAAAGAAACTAAAGAGATTTATCAGCATATGAAATGCCCTCACCAGAGTCAGTTGAAATAATAAATCCAAAGTCGAACATTTGTGAAGTTACTAGGAGCATATTTATCTACTTCAAATCATGTTTTGTGGGACTGAATCATGCCATATATTATACTTAATTTAAAAGGTGAAATGAAGCCCTAGCTGGTTTGGCTCAGTGGATAGAGCATTGGCCTACGGACAGAACGGTCCTGGGTTCGATTCTAGTCAAGGGCACATGCCTGGGTTGCGGACTTGATCTCCAGTAGGTGGCAATCAGGAGGCAGCCGATCAATGATTCTCTCTCGTCATTGATGTTTCTATCTCTCTATTTCTCTCCCTTCTTCTCTGAAATCAATAAAAATATATTTTAAAAAAAGATGAAATGCAAATTGATTCTCACTTATTGATAAGGACTTCTCATTGTGTTTAAGGAAACCCTACTCCTGTAGAAGAGAGAAATTCCACTTTAAATACTTCTCTGACATTTGCATTCTTGGTTACAGAAATTGTCTGAATGATTTTTCTTTAAAAATTGGAAACTTGGGAAATCTCAAATTGTTAGTATTTTTAAGTGACATTAAAAGACTTCCAGCATTACTGTTTTTACAAAAACATCTATTTCTGAGTCCAGCTGCTGGTAGTCCAGAGGGAAATTTTTTCTTGACTGCAACTTGAGATATAATTAGCATCCTCACAAATAAACATCCCCCCACAAAAAAAAAAAAAAAAAAAAAAAAAAAAGTTGGCCAAGTCGATTGGTGGCATCTATCTCCTCATTAAAACATCAGCTTGACAAAATCCATGTGTGACTCTGTTTCAGAAAGTTCCAGGTCTTCTAAACATTGGCATTCTTATCATTTTGTGTGTTGGGTGCTGGCCACGGGCTAACAGTGTCTGTGTGGATTTCTCCTTGAATATCTTTTCTCCATCAATTGATAAGCCAGTCGCTCCTAGGAATTCTGGTCACAGCACTGCTTAGGAAAGAAAGCCGATAGCACATATTTGAAATTGTTACAGAAAACATTCCTTCTTTTCTTGTGTTTTTTTTGTTTGTTTGTTTGCTTGCTTGCTTGTTTTTCCTTTTTAAAGGTAAGTCTAAAGGCCACTGAGCTTTCAGGTTGAAATGGTTGGGGCACTAGGGTGGCAGATTAACATGGAGAGAAAAGACACTGCTACTATAAATATAACCTGTATTCACTGTCCTGGGGCTAATTCGTGGCCATAAAATTAAAGTCAAATATAACATAAACTGCAAGTCACTGCTTTCATGTCAATCTATACAAACAAGCTATTGCATTATTTTAGGAGGGAAAACCAAATTCTTAATTGTTTCTTAAACATGTAGTTCTAAGTATGGGCCTATTATGACAAGTAGCAAATTAATTTTTCCTGTATGTATTTATTTTAATAAAAAGGTTAAAATTCAGGAAAATAAGAGGGGAAAAATTTCAAAGTCCTCATTCCCCACAGTAAATGCCGCCGATATTTTGGTGTTTTTCCTTTCAGCCGTTTGGTTATTCTGCTCATCTAACTTTGTGTTTTGTTTTTTTTTTCCATTGAATTCAATTAACATAATGCTCTAGGACCGTGGTCGGCAAACTGCGGCTCACGAGCCACATGCGGCTCTTTGGCCCCTTGAGTGTGGCTCTTCCACAAAATACCACGGCCTGGGTGAGTCTATTTTGAAGAAGTGGCATTAGAAGAAGTTTAAGTTTAAAAAATGTGGCTCTCAAAAGAAATTTCAATCGTTGTACTGTTGATATTTGGCTCTGTTGACGAATGAGTTTGCCGACCACTGCTCTAGGATGTCTTTTATGATAATATGTAAGTTATGAGTTTAAGACATAGTTTTGGAAGATGTAAGATGATTTACAGAAATGAAAAAGCATGAAATCTTGTCTCTCCTGTAGCAACAACAAAATTGTTCAAAAGAAAAGATTTTCAAAACTTGTAAATTCCAAACAGTAGTTTTCAAATGTAACAACCAAACATTGAATTTGCAAAGGTAGCAGGGAGAAGGAAAAAGAATCCCAGCAGGTGGGAATGGGCCTGGAGACTCACTGGGGTGTCAGGCTGCCTTCTGAGTCCCTGGCCTATTTTCAGGGCCATAACAGCTCCTTGCTCACCTGGCCACACCTCCTCTGTGCTACTACTGCCTACTGCCAGGCCCCAGGAATGTGGCAGGGGGCTGGGCAGAAATGCCTGGCCCATGGACTCTGCTTCTAGAATCTGTTGATATCAGCACAGCAAGGACTTTAATCCAGCCTCTCTAACAGATAAGAATGCTGAGGTCTAGGGAAGTGAAATAACTCCATGGATTTGGGGGAGGGGGGGAGCGGGGCGGGAGGGGTGGGGCTGGCTGTGTCAGCAGCCTCAATCCCTCCCCTAGCATCACAGCTGCTCCATGCCCCAGGCTGCCAGCAAAGGACTGCCCAGCAGTGCTGGCCACACTTGGCCTGTTTTCAAGCATAAGCCCAGATGGAAGTTTTTAAATAGGAAGAAGGGGGATTTTTTCCTCTCTCTTTCTACCAAGGACACATCATACGCTGATTTGAATGATTCTGAAAAGCCTCTAAGGTTTCCACTCAATGAGGAGCATGCCAGAGAAACTTGAAAACTATGTTTTCAATAACAGGACCCAATAAAAGTCCTTCAAGGTTTGATGTGAATCTTGGAATTCTAGACTCTTGTGGTTTGAAGGGGCTTTCTAAAGGTGCTATTTTGTTATAAGTGGATAACTTTTAAGCTACAGTTGAAAAAATACCAAGGAGGTTATTAATTCCATCAAGAGGTTACTAAAATGACTGCCTTAAGCTACAGTTATTGCAAAAATACTTTTTCTGAACTAAAAAAAAAAAAAAGTGGGAAATTATTAGTCATAATGATGGTTGTGTTTGCCTTGTTAAGAAGATGGGTATTGAGTGTGGATTTTCTATATAATCACTGAATGCTTAATTATATCAGTTCTGAATTTTCCCGTGTATGGTAAATTGTTTCATGACCACACCCCCCCCCCATTTCAGTGTGCACTCTCTTTTGTAAAGTGACTTTGCCCTTCATTTTATCCAGAGGTGGTGCTCATCTCTTCACCCTTTGAATTTGGGCTGGCCTTGTTTGCTTTGACAACAGAATGTGGTGGAACCGAGGTGGTTTGAGTTCCTAAACCTCGGGCTCAACTGGCTCCTAGCACTGCCTTTACCTGTCAGAGCTCCAAGAGAGACGCCACATAGGGGTCTAGCCTACAGGAGACTGGGAGGCCACATGGGCCAGAATCAGGCACCGCAGCCCCCATGCGAGTGAGGATAGCTTAGACTTCCAGCCCAGCCAGCCAGTTTCTTACAGCACAGTCAGTGGGTGAAGGCAAGACCAGCAGTTGCTGTTTGAAGAGCCTAAGTTTTTGGGGTGATTCCTTATGCAGCAATAGATACCTGATACATCCTGTCACAATCTTTTAGTCTGTAATAATGAAATAGGAGCTTATTTCCTTAAGGGAATCCTTAGCAATTCCTCTGCAATGTTCCATTGTTCCTCATGCAGGGATAGCCTTCCTGTAACGAAAGCTGTTCACTTTCTTAAACATCTCAGATAGGAAGGGCTGCTTCTCCCTCTCTCATCACTATCACCACCTTGGCATACCGTACACACACACACACACACACACACACACACACACACACACACACACACACCAAACTCAAAATCACACAGCTAAGAAGGTGGAACTAAGATTCAAGCCCAGTGTATTGGCTCCAGAGTCTGCACTGTTCATAAGTACACTCCTCAGAGTCATGCCTGGTGGCTCCTATATGTTGCTATTAGGAGCCCTCAGAAGCAACCCACTCCAGTGGATTTCCCGCTGCATTAGCTCCTTATCTAACTCCCACCCTGCCTCCCTGGCCAGACACTGTTTTCCCTCCACCATCTAGAAACACCCTCCTGTCTAGACTCCTAGGGTCTAAGCCCAACGATGGGAACTTCTTCATCCCAGATGAGTAATGTGGGGAATTTCCAGTCCCTTTAGGGTATGGAAAATATGGTCAAATGCCTCACTAAACATCCTTTCTAACTTGCCTCTACTTTCCTTTCTTGTAGTTCTAGAAATTGGTATTTTAGAACTGCATTCCCCAAGACTCTTTTGTACTAGTCTCCACATGTGACCTCGCTTCCACTGAGAATACATGCTGCTTGAGATTAGGGGGCAGAGAAGACAAATGTGAGCAGTGTCTCTGCAGAGACAGACCAGACCTGCCACGTGCAATGATGAGGCACCTGGATTTTCTGCATCAACTCAGCTGGGAACTTTGGCGTCTGTCCCTGGTGTCCAGGGTGTGGCCGATGGCAGATGGCAGGGACGTTTCACTGCAACAGCCCAATGGAGTAGTTGCCATTTCTTCTGGCTGCTTTGAAATTGACTGAGTAACAACCAAGACCAGTCCTAACCTTTCCAGAAGTTCTCTAAGGTACCTACTACCTTTTAATAAGCTCCTCTCTTGCTTAAACTAGCTGACATGGATTCCCCTGTCTGCAATCAAAAAACCTGACTAATACCAGGTGATACCGCACCCCCAGCCACAGGAGTGGCCCCTACCAACAAAGCACATTGGAACATAGTAGCTTAACTTCCATATGAGTAGTTGTAAGGGCATTTTCCTTTTATTCCAATTTCTACCTGCCAGCATCATTGTAAGAGTGGAAATTCAGAGGTCATACTGGGGAGAATAGGAATGAGGCCATAAAACACCTGCTTCATCAGGGGTAGGCTGAACCAGCAACAATGTTAACCCACAGAGATCTCAGGTCTTAGCAAAATGAGCATGAGAACCCACATCTGAAGAGCAAGATCAAGTTTGTTGGAGAAGGAAAGCCAGGATCTCAGGTCCAAATCGAGTTTCATAACAGTATTTGACTGAGTGAGGGGCACTTTGGGAAGAACCCCAGCCCCTAGCACAGGCTTGCATGCACTAAGCTTAGTGGCACAATATACAGGACATGTCTTAAAATGTAATCGGTAACCTTTCCCCTGTGGCACGAGGAAATGGCGTCTCCTACCCAGGTATCAGAGAGATTTTTTAAGAGATTCTTCCTTGGGTCTCTCACCTTAAGAATGAAATAACTTTCATACTGAATAAGCTACTGCTAGATCATGAAGATATTTCGGTTAGAGATGTAAAATGAATCAGAAGTAATTTGTCACAGTCAGTCAATATATCTCAAAAAGGTTTTCATTCCAACTGTTACGTTAGTTTATTAGCAAGATAAAGTGGAGCCAATAGGAAGAAACAAAAGCAAACCCAAGTTGTTATTGCTTCTGATGAGGCAAACCCCATCCAGAACTGTCAAGGACCAGGCCTTTCTCTGATTGATGTGTAGGTGGGAGTTCTTGGAGGGTAGTAAGCCTTAGGGTGTGAGAGAGGGTACTGTTTCAAAACAGCCTGCTTGTCTAGGTGGTGCATTGTGCCACAACTCAATCACCATGGCATCCACCTTGGGACAAGCCCAGGCAGTTGGCCATGAGGGAGGGATCACTTTGCATCATGCCTGGCATCAGCTGCACCTCCCTGAAGGGAGAATGCCCAGACTTTGAGAATGTCATTCCTTGGGGCTTCCCCTTTATCCTCTTGGCCTATGCAATGCAATGAATATGCTTTTTAAAAAAAGGGATTAAGAACAATCTATTTGACAGAAGAATTTTCACAAACTCTTTCCTCTTACCCAAATTCTTCTAGCTAATTCTGAGTTGTCATTTGCCATGCCCTGTGGCCTCAGTTCTGATACTGATTCTTTAGCAGAGTTTTTTTTAAACTTAGAGGAGAGAGAGATCCAAGAGGAAATGCAGGCTGTTCCAGGAGATGACAGTTGTTCAGCACTATTTAAACTTTTTAATTCCTACTTCTTCAGTAAGCAGGCACTGAGACAGCCATTGCTTTGAGCAACCATCTTCTTTCATTTGTCCACATGAGAAGACATGCATGCTAACTGCATGACTATTGCAGTAGATTCCAGCTATCTACAGAAATCTACAGATTAGCATGCATCTAAAATATTACAGACTTTGATTGTTTTACATAAAATACGTAATGATCAGGATTTGTTCATATCAAATGCTCAATAAAGTATTAATAATTGATTGTTTTTAACTTTTATTGCTACACATATTAATGTTAGTTTCTTTCTGAATTTTTTTCCTCTTATTGCTTAGTTACCATGTAAGAGGGATTTAGTCAACATTTGCCTTTTTTTTTTGTAGTTATTTCTATTTTCTCTGTTTGAAGTTAAAACTTACAACATCATGCACATGAATGAATTTTTTTCTCTTCCCTCCTTTTTTTAACCACTTTTTCCTTTTACAATTCAGAAGCTCTGATCATTTCCTCATGGTTTTACCTGATAGGTTACTTTAGCTGATTAAGGTGAATATTTATATAAGTATCATAGTTATATTTCGCTATATACTCCCCACAATTAGCACAAATGTTTATAATGGAGTAAAAAAACACACACACAATAGAGCTTCTTATTTGATATGATGGATTGAACACATTTGTCTCATTTTGCTCCCTCCTGAAAACCTGTGAAAACTACACTGAAGAGATTTAGAAGATAAATTCACCAAGAGGTGGGTACAACAGAGATACGAACAACATCTTGTAAACTGGAAAGCAGGTGAACAGCAGGCGTCTTAGCAGGTGCGGGAAGCCACATGCTAAGCCTGGAGCGGGGAAAGCCGAGAACATGCTGAGTTCCACGCACGCCCGGGCCTCAAAAGGCTAGGAACTGGCAGCAGCAGGGACCCCTGAAACTGGAGGCAGAGGTTAGGGTGACAAGCAAAATGAGGCGTAATGAAAGCTGTTGTGGAGTCGAGTACACAGACCTCACCGCTGGCTGCCCCTCCGCCCAGGATCCTGCTGCCCTCCCAGCCCAGCAGGATACTGGCGGGTATTCCCAGCAGAGGTAAACTGGGAGACCCCAGGCAGGGCTAAAGGGGGGGGTCAAAAATATGTGCACCCCTATGTTCATTGCAGCATTATTTACAATAGCCAAGATTTGGAGGAAGCCCAAGTGTCCCTCAGTAGATGAGTGGATAAAAAAAGCTGTGGTACATTCACACCATGGAATACTACTTAGCTGCAAAAAATAAAAATTAAAAATAAATATAAAAGAAGGAAATCTTACCTTTTGTGGCAGCATGGATGGTCTTGGAGAGTATTATGCTAAGAGAAATAAGTCAGAGAGAAAGACCAGTACCATATGATTTCACTAATATGTGAAATCTAATGAACAAAATAAACTAACCAAGTGGAGACAGACTCATGGATACAGAGAACAGACTGACAGCTGTCAGAGGGGAGGAGTTTGGGGGCTGGGTGAGAAGGGTAAATGGATTAAGCAAAGAAATAAAAGAGACACATTAACACAGCAGTGTGGTGATTGCTAGAGGGGAGGGGGTGGGGGGAGGCAGAAGAAGGTAAAGGGGGAGATAAATGGTGATGGAAGGAGACTTGACTTGGGGTGGTAAACACACAATACAATATACAAATGAGTATTGCAGAACTGTATGCCTGAAACCAATGTCACCCCAATAAATTCTTTTTTTTAAAAGAAACATAAGCCAATATTAGTGCAATAAATGATGAGTCCTCTCAGGTTTTCTTCTATTTAACTTTCAGAATTCAGGAAGCCAGCCTTTTTCTTTCTGCGCAGGGGAGAAAGTATTCCAGCTGGAAACTGACCAGCCCTGGAGGAAAGACCTAAAGCTACTATCAAAAGTTCCACAGCAAACAACCCAGCCAGACCGCTCTACAGTGGAGCTCAACATGGATAAAACCACCAACCATCTCAAAACTTCCCATCAGCTTCCTGGTTCCCCATCGTAAGCATAAGTAGACAGCAAACAGTTACCTGAGGGATGTGGCTAATCCTGGAGACAGAAGCTAAAATGAACCCACAGGCAATGTGGGGAAACCAAAGAAGAAAACAAAATAACAAAATAAAACACCAAAAAGATCATTAACATCTTAAGAAAATTAAGTGAAGATACTGCAGTTAAGGAAAAAATGCTCTTGGTCAAAAAAAAGAGCCAAATAAACCAAAGAGCAATAAAGCCCACGAACTTTCAAAGGAATAAAAAGAATTTTTAAAAGTTAAAAGTATAATAGCAGACATGGTATTTGGATTGAAATTAGGGATGGTGACAAAGAAAGTTGAATAAGTTTTCCAGAAAATAGAGAAAAAGGACAAAGAAATGGAAACTAGGAGATTAAAAATCATAAAATTAGATAACTAGTACAGAAGTTCTAATAATGAGGTTTTTTTTTAAAAAAAGAACATAGGAAAAGGAAGGGAACAAAGCATCACAATTTCTTTTCCAAAAAGTGTTCCACATCTGAAAAACACGAACGTCAACTGAATGGGCCACTTGGTGTCCAGCGCCATGAATCAAAAGTGATCCACACCACAACACATCACCTTAGGATTTCAGAATAGGAGGAAAGTTCTTCAAGTTTCAAAAACAGAGAAACAAATCACATACAAAGGATCAGGAATCAGAATTATTTCAGACTTCTCAACCGCATCACTGGGAGTTAAAAGACAATGGAGCAAAGTTATTTTCCATCTCAAGTACATTGTTAGCACAAATGTCAATCAAGTGTAAAACAGACATTTTCAGACATGAGAGGTCTAAAAAAGTTTACCTTCTGTGCCCCCTGTCTCAGGAAGCTCCTGGAAACTGTGCCCACCAAAGCAAGGGAGTAAATAAACCAAGAAAGAGGAAGACCCAGTATATAGAGTACCCAGAGCTGGACCCAGCAGCATGGTGGCAGGAGCCCCCAGGATAAGTGGGAACAGGATGCCAGGGTGACAGCTGTGTGCCAGGTGAGGAGGGAAGCCAGTCTTCACTGAAGCAGTGTGACCCACGAGCTAGATGTGGTCCTTTGTGCTGCCTTTTTGTCCTTAGGAATCTATTAAAGGCTTTGTCCCACCAGAGTAAGGCAGTACACCAAGCACAAAACCCAGGAAATGGGTGAATCTAAACTTAGCCATGGTTCAAGGATGACAGTCAACAGTTCACTAGGAGGATGTCTTTAAAAAAAAAACTGTGTGTGTGTGTGTGTGTGTGTGTGTGTGTGTGTGTATGTGCTGGGAGATTATCTGATAAAATTGTTCTATGAATGAAATGTTATGAAATATGAAAGGTTTTTGGAAGCTGTAGGAAGAATTAATACAAAACTAAGCAAATGAAAAACCAAGGCAATTATTAATTTCAGGAAAAACAAAGAGTATACAACATTGAATATATTTAACCCAAAATTGTACTATAATGATACTGGGAGGATGGGAGATGTGAAACAGATGGGTGGTGGGGCAAGAAAACAAAATCCTCAACTCCTGGAACAGGAAATCACATGATAATGTCTAAAAGAGGAAGCAAACATAGCGTCATTTTATATTTAGTACTAGGGACCCAGTGCATGAATTCGTGCACCTTGAAAGGAACTGTGGGCCCTGAGGCTGCGGTGGGCATGGGGGGGGGCGTGTCTCAGCCCATCCTCTGTGCCCCCGCCCATTTAGGAATAAAATGCCATGATGTTTGCAACTTACTTTTTTTTATTTAAATTTTTTTATTGTTTAAAGTATTACATAAATGTCCTTTTTCCCCCTTTGACCTCTCTCCAGCTGCCCCCACCCCCCAGCACTTTTTAAAGAAAAGGTGTGTGTATAATTATAATATATACATGCAGCTTGAACTTTTTATGATAAAAATTGTGGACTAACACTTATGATCTAGAAAAATGAAGATGTGTAAATGCTGGAAGCAACTGCTCAAAATGGTACCCTCTGAAGACAGAGACCAGAGGTGTATGAGGGCTGGGGCAGGGACTGGTATGTTTTGTGAGAAGCCTTTTAGTTGTTCCTTTTTGATTTCTACACTGTGAGCATGCCTCCCTGAGATAAAAACAGAAATTTATTGAGAAATTCAAAGAAATAAAAAAAGGACTCATGGTCCAATTACTTTCTACCACTACTAGTTACATGACCGGGGGCAAGTTCCTAACCACGGAATACCGCAGGGTTCTGAACTAGGAAGAAGGTTGGTTCAACGAAACCCTCTATTTCAAGTCAAAATCTCTGATTCTCTCATGAGACGCGGGCTTATTTGTTTATTTTAACTTTCTCTTTCTTCGTTAAAGGTCCAAAACCGTTTCTAGCTTATCAAATTGCATTGAAGAGAAGAGCAATTCTTCAGGAGGATACATTTAGCCGTTTTATCATTAAAAATTTGCACTTGTATTCAGGTTTATCCTCTTCATAGGCAACATTAGCAAACCTGGCCTTCCCAGATTCCTAGTCTCTAATATGGAAAAAAATATGGAGCATGTGGAACAAAATAGCTCAAATGTAGAATCACTTGGGGAATAATTTGGACTTACATAGTTAAATGAAAAATCTCCAAAGTCATATTCGCCAGAATTACATCCAAGAACAACGTTTTATTTAGCAACTAACTGAGATGAATAGCAGCTTCAGTAGCTCTAAGCAAAGGCTCTATTCATCATATTTAAGGACACAGGCAAAGGAAATTGATTCATTTCTGGACCTGATTGAGTTTCCACGGTTAGATGCATCGGAGGGAGACACGGTCTGAATGCCCCGATTCTGTGGTCATTGCCTGCATGCAATCTGGTCTGGAACACCCGCCTCTGTGTCCTCGAATCCAGCCAGGCTCCCCACATGGAAGAGACTCTTATCTTCATTCCACTATTAGAATAATCAGTGAGATCTCTAATAAATACCTGCGATCTTCCAATGGAAGCACAGCTCTCTCTTCGGAGATGCCTGTGTGTATGAAACTGGAGATATTAGAATACCTCATAAAAAGTAAGGTCCAGCTTGGTGCCTTGCACTTGGTTGGTTCTCTATCAATGGTTGTGAAATCTATCAAAGTTCTCATGTTAAATTCATTAGATTGACACAGTTTTAAGATGTATGTTTACCTCCTCTCCATCATCCTGAGAGTCTGCTTGGAAGCCTGAGGCCCTTCTATGGCATGTTATCACTGCCACTCCCATAGCTCTTTCGAGTTGCAGTGGCTCAGTGTCTTAACTCACTTCTAAAGTGTAAACTCTCTGAAGGTGGGGACCATGTCTGTCTCTCACCCCTCATGATGCAAGGCACATAGCAGGTCCTTAGAAAATACTTGTTGTTGGAGCAGGTTTGGTCCTGGTTTTCTCTTCTCAACATCCCAGAGGCTTGTTTGATGTCAAGATGCTAGGTTCCTTAGGTAACTCATTAACTTGGGTGTGTAAGCCTTGTCCCTGGAGTGAAAAAACCATGGGTTTGAGCCTAAATTTGACCTATTAGCTGTGGGACCTCAGACAATTTGCTTTATCTCTCTGGAAAGGAGGTGAAAACAACACCTTCTTCTCAAGATTTTGGTGAGAGGTGAACGAGATTGTGTGTGTGTGTGTCACACAATATATATATATATATATATATATATATATATATATATATATATATATATATATATATATATGGCCTGATGCATGAAATTCGTGCAATAGTAGGACTTCCTTCCCCCAGCTGCTGGCACCGGCTTCCCTCTGGCACCCGGGACCCAGGCTTCCCTCACAGGCCTGGCTTTGTCCGGAAGGTCATCCGGAAGGACGTCTGGTCTAATTAGCATATTACGCTTTTATTATTATAGATGATAGACTCCAGTACCTCATAAGTACTCAATGCTATTAGATCTTTTCTGTTCACAGCTCAAGTTACTGATGTGTAGAATTTGAAAGTAGTAATAAGGGGCTGCAAACCTTTTTTTTTTTTTAATTCTTACCTGAAGATATGTTTTTATTGATTTGAGAGAGAGAGAGAAACCTTGATTGGTTGCCTCCCACATGCACTCTGATCAGGAATCGAACCTGCAACTGGGAATCAAACCCACAACCTTTTGGTGTATAGGACAATGCTCCAACCAACAGTCACCTATCCAGAGCTGCAAACCAGTTTTAATAGTTCAAATAGACTAATAGAAGTGTTATATTTACTTATAATATTAACCAAAATGCTAAGCTCTTTTGGGAAATGTATCAACTTACTGTATCATGCTAGTTAGCAATCTCCCTTGGTACATACATGCCTTAGAATTATTAAAAATGAGAAAGTGAACTATTCATATATGTAACTTAATATGTACAAACTCAAAATGTGGAATTCATTAAGGGTTACTTGGGACTACAATGGACCCCTGGTTATTCAGAACCACCTACTTTGGGCCTGGATCAGAATTCCAGAATTATGATGGGCTTACAGAATTTGGAGGACTAAAGCGTTTGCTGCTGGACACATTGAGTTTGTTTAGTAATAAAACTAAACCAGTTTCACATATTCTGACTAGATGGAACTATTATACTTTTGCTTAAACTCATAACTGCATAAATCTAGTTTGTGTTAGAAGATTTTATTGTAAGTTACGAAATAGTGGATAATGAATAATTTCACTACAGGCTTTTATTATTAGAGGGCCAGTGGCACAAAAGGACTATGACTTTCTAAAGAAAAATAGTTATATTTAAGTAGTCCAGATTATTTGTGAAATCCTATAAAGCCTTCAACTCTCTTGTATTTTACTCTTTAAAATGTTTTTAAGAAATTTCAGCTCGCATACTTTGGGGAGTTAGTATAGGGAAATAAAACCAGAGAAGAGTAACAATTTACCAGCCTCATAAATATGCTATATAAATCCTAATGATTTCATCAAACTTCATTTATTTTTTTTTTTTGGGGGGGGGGAGGGACTGGTTCTTTATTTTAAAAAGATACTTGTTCAATTTTCAGTATCAAAACAGTTGCACTATTGCCGAAACCGGTTTGGCTCAGCGGATAGAGCGTCGGCCTGCGGACTGAAGGGTCCCGGGTTCGATTCCGGTCAAGGGCATGTACCTTGGTTGCAGGCACATCCCCAGTGGGAGGTGTGCAGGAGGCAGCTGATCGATGTTTCTCTCTCATCGATGTTTCTAGCTCTCTATCCCTCTCCCTTCCTCTCTGTAAAATATCAATAAAATATAAAAAAAAAAACAGTTGCACTATTGGTTTCTCTTTCTCCCAATTGGCCCCCAAAGGGACCACACCAAAGGAGAGTACATTTTAAGCCATTAAGCTGCAGGATGCGCACCTAACAGACTTCAAGGAAACCTCACTAAAAACAGGGCATTAGGTAGGGAAAGAAACTTAAAGATCAGCACACTGCCAGCCCAGACTGTAGCGAGCTCTCACAGCCAGTGTGGCCAGTGTGTCCCAACCTCAAAGAAGCAAAGTTTCAAAATAATACAAAATTTAAAACGTTTTGTACATAAACTATTCAAGATTTCTCCAGCACTAACTGGTACAAAGCACAATGAGATGGCACGTTTAGAGACAGCAGCTTCAGACCCAGAGGAGGGTAATAAGATGAGTTCCATTTGGCTAAATCAGTGGCAAAACCATAATTTTCTTTCTTTCAAGGAGGCAGGAGAGCAAATAATTGGTCACTTCAACATAAGGGGCACATGATCCATTTTGTGAACCACTGGGGAAAGGGTAGAGATGGGACAAGAATTTGGTCTCTGACAGAGAGGTCTCACCATTTTAATTTGGTCACTTCTGATGAAAAAAATAAATTGCCCAAAGATGCCTTAAAAGCTGAAACCTAAACATCACTTTTTTTTTGGGGGGGGGGAGAGGGACTATCTCCTCCTGGAATCACCTTTTCAATTTGGCTAGCACTCTGCACAAAGGAATGATTCCCCACAGACGTCATTTGTTTATTACCAAATTGCTATGGGCCTGCTTATGGTAAGAAAGATGAGAGAGAGAGAGAGAGAGAGAGAGAGAGAGAGAGAGAGAGAGAGAGAGAGAGAGAGAGAGAGAGGGAGAGAGATCTTTTTATAGTATTTCTTAACTTCTTTAATATGTGGATGATTTTTATGTTGTTTTGTATTTTTAGTGAAACATGTCATTATCCTGATTTGAACTAGAGACTAAAGCCAGACTGAAAATTGGGAGAGGACATTTTTTACTAATAGGGCAACTAAGCATTAAGTCAAGGCAACCACCAGATAACCCCTGTTTATGTTTTAACGCCCCCTCCCATATTTTTATCATTACTCTGTTGAAAATATTATGAAAACCTGCTCCAAGGAAGACTGATAAACCACAGGTAACCATGTGCCACTTGAGCCTGGGAGGCATGTAAAATGAGTACACGTCTATCACCTGTCTGCAAAGAATTTGTGATGTGTTTCATCTTCCTCGCCTACGGCCAACTCTGTAATGAGACCTGACATTGTAGAGTAAATTCTTAAGATGTTGCCTACTGATTTGGATAAGAATGGTCTGTTTTAACCCTTTGCTTGCAACATATAAGTTAATTAAAAATAGAATGTTGTGAGTACATTTACTGCAACTTGGATCTTATAAAAGTATGACTGGAAACTTCAGATTTTCTTACTGAATATAAATTTTAATGACTATTACCTCAAAGCAATAACATCTAGCATTTTATATCACAGGTACATGATACAAAAATGTCATAAACAACATCTCATTTTGTTCCTACAGTAACTCTTTCAAGTAAGTGGTACAAATATTATTAGTCTCACTTTACCGATGAGGAAACTGAGGCTCAGAGAAGTTCGTTACTTGCTCATACTGAAATGGCTAATAAGTATTAAAATCAGGACGCCATCTCTGGTGTTCTTACTTCTAGTTCTATATTTCTTTTTCCTTTTTTAAAATGACATCAAATTCACATAATATGAAAATTAACAATTTTCATTTTTGTTTGTTTATTTATATCCCCATGACATTTATTTTATAATGGGAAGTTTGTACCTTTTGACCCCATTTACACAGTTAGTACGTGTTGGACCCCGAGCCCCCGCCTCTGGCAACTACCAGTCTGTTCTCAGTGTCTATGAGCTTAATCGTGTTGCTTTTTGGATTCCAAATATAAGTGAGACCAACAGTATTTGTCTTTCTCTGTTTGACTTGCTTTACTCAGTAGAATGCCCTCAAGGTCCATCCATGTTGTCACAAATGATAGGATCTTCTCCTTCTTTATGGCCAAATAATATGCCATGTGTATGTATATCTATACACAATGGAATACTTATATATACCACAAAATTAGCAAGTTTAACGTGTACAATTCAGAAGCATTTAGTGCATTCATAATGTTGTGCAATCATCACCTCTATCTAGTTTCTAAACATTTTCATCACCCCAGAAGAAAACTCCATCCCCATGAATCAGTCACTCCCCAAATGCCTTCTGTCTTTCTGGGTTTGCCTATCCTGGGTATTTCATATAAATGAAGCCATACAATATGTGGCCTTTTGCATCTGGCTTCTTTCACTTAGCATAATGTTTTCGAGGTTCATCCACATTGTAGCATGCATCAGTACTTTATTCCTTTTCATGGATGAGTAATACTGCCTTTTATGAATATACTACAATTGCTTTTTCATTGATGGGTATTTGGATCATTTCCACTTTTTGGTTTTTGTCAGCAGTGCTGTGAAGAACATTTGGACATTTGTTCAAATAATGCTAATTATTGCTAATGGATTTGTGGATTGTTTTCATTTTGGGGCCATTATGAACAATGCTGCTATGAGCATTCATGTGCAGATTTTGGTGTGGGCATATGTTTTCAATTCTCTTGTGTATATATCTAGGAGTGGAAATGCTGGGTCATATAATAATTCCATGATTAACTTTTTGAGGAACTGCCAAACTGTATTCCACAGCGGCTGTATCATTTCACATTCCCACCAGAAATGCATGAGGACTCTAATTTGTCCACATCCTCACTGACTGTTGTTATTTTTTCTCTGTGTGTGTTTTTTTAATTATGGCCATCCTAGTGGGTGTGGAGTGGTATCTCACTGTAGTTTTGATTTGTATTCCTGTTATGACTAATAATGTTGGGGATCTTTTCATGTGCTTGTGGGCCATTTGTATACCTTCCTTGGAGAAATGTCTGAGTCCTTTGCCCGTTTTTAAAAATTGGTGTGCTGTTGTATTTCTCTTTTTAAAATCTAAATTATGGTCTCTCCCCCAGAATTCTACAATTGCTCCTTTGGAAAATTTACCTTCCTGCTCCCTAAGTGTGTAATTATGTGGGGAAAATATAGTTACATATTTTTGAGATATTTTTTATATTATAGAGCTCTGTGTAGTAGATATGTGATGGGGGGGTCATCCTTACCTATGAATAGGATAAAAATTCTGCACAGGTGGTGAGGTCATCTATTTGTCAATCACTGAGGGTGCCCCTCAAATGAGGAACCAGGGCTGAGGGGTAGGGGGGATGGCAGATTTGGGAACAGGGACTTCTATTTCACTTAGACTAGCAAGAAGAGGCCTTGCCTGGTTTGCTGCACTCTGTCAGAGAATAGTGTGGCCCCTGCTTGGGAGTGGAAGGTTCTGATGGGGGTGGAGGGGGGGGTGGGGGCGGGGGGAGGGGTGAAGGGAGAGGCCAGACATCTTCTTAGCTGGCTGCAGCAGTCTCCTTGGCCGGAGGGCATTGTCTCTGTCAGACAGTTGCCTGAGGGAGTCATGATCATTTGTGCTCTTTATATTTTATAGCTATTTCCTTTTTGTCCGTCTTAGTACTAAGTACAGCTCTTTATGAAAGTGCTCACCTGTCTCAGGTGTGCTAAGGGAAACAGGGACAAAGGTTCTGTGCAGATCTGGTCCGCTGTTTGTGTGCTCCCGGAGCCCAGTGAGGTGGTGGCTGCAGTGGAAACAAGGGTGAGAAGACATCAGAAAGAGTGAGGCAGGGAGCCAGGCTTCAGGCTGGGTCCCCTGGGACCCTCCCTGACATGCCTCAGTGGTTACCCCTCAGGAGGGTCTATGTTCTTCTGCAAATGTGACTGGATAATACTTTGAGATGTTAATTTGCAGACTTTTCTCCTCCTATTTCCCCCTTTCACCTCCCTCCTTTTAATCAGATGGTTGGCTCTGGCCCACAATCTCAGGCAAAGGAGGCGACTGGCCGAAAAGCAGAAGCACACTAGTAATTACTTGCTTTTGTGCTTCCAAAGCCCAAATATTTAAGGGAGCTTAGCAGATTCTGGGTTTGAATAAAATGTTTGCATGAGGGAGGGGCTCTCCTTTTACCTTCAAACTTGAAAAACAGATTCTCCTGGGCTGGGGTGGGGATGGGGAGAGCTAAGTGAACACAGAGAGGACGGTTGTCCCAGGGGAGAGAGGACTGTACCTTCCAGAAGAGCCTGGGAGGCTGCGAGGCCCCAGGGAGGGACCAATCGTGTAGGGTGTGCTAGTCTGAATAATGCATCCCCCAAATTTCAGAATCCAATCCTGGAGTCTGTGAATATGTTACCTTACATTGCACAAAGGTCTTTGCGGATAGGATTAAGTTAAAGGTCTTGAGATGGGGAAAATTCTCTAGGAATACCCAGGTGGATACAATGTAACCATAATATACTTACAAGAGGGGAGCAGGGGAGCAGAATCCTGTTGATCTTCTGCTGCTGGCTTTGAAGATGGAGGGCATGGCCGCAAGTCAGACTGCAGGAGCTTAGAGGTGGCAAGAGCGAGTCCGGATTCTCTCCTGAAGCTTCCAGGAGGAGCCAGCCCTGCAGACACCTTGATTGTAGTTGGACCTCTGACCTACAGAACTGTAAGATAACGCGTTTGTGTTGTTTGAAGCCTCTGAGTTCGTGGTGATTTGTAACAGCAGTCCCTGGGAACTAAGACAGCGGAGGAGGCAGGGATGGTGGGTCTGTGTGGCACAACTCTGCAGCCCGCCTGGCCCAGCAGCAGCAGGATCAGCAGGAGAGCTTAAGGAACCACATGTGGGGACAAGGAAGCCCCATTCTGACTGGTGACTGAGCACCCAGGGGGCTCCCACACCCAGTGCCCTGCATGGCAGGAGCCCCTGGAGTGCCCTGTCACGATCCTAGGCCAGGCCAGAAGTCCCTCTAAGTCAGTGGTCGGCAAACTCATTAGTCAACAGAGCCAAATATCAACAGTACAACGGTTGAAATTTCTTTTGAGAACCAAATTTTTTAAACTTAAACTATATAGGTAGGTACAATGTTATTAACTTAATTAGGGTACGCCTAAGCTGGCCTTTGCTAAAAACTCAAGGGGCCAAAGAGCCGCATGTGGCTCGCGAGCCGCAGTTTGCTAACCACTGCTCTAAGTGATACGAAATTTCTGTCACTCAGTGTAAATGGGCACTTAAAATGTAAATAAAGGAAATGGTTATTCTTGCACACTGAGCTGGGGGGCTGACATTTCTACTCTGCACGTAATGTTTTTATTTCAAGTGGAGGGGACGGAGCCCCACTGTGAGCCACATGCTTTACATATGTATGTTCTAGTTACTTTTCGCAACCCAGTGAGGTCAGTAACCCTCACTGTCAATTTAGTTTGCTCCTGAAAGTGTGCCAGATAGAGAGTGAATGAGACTATGTTCCATTATTTTAAATACAAAATAACGATAATGAGTTCCAGGCTTATTCAGAAATTGCAATCAATTTATTCCAAACATCTTAAACATCTATATACAGTCTGGCGAGGCTTTCTGCACCACATAAAGCATTAAGAACACCACTTATCTAATTATTGAACACATCCGTGGGTATTCTGAGTTTGATACACTAAATATATAAAAGGCTAATATGTAGTGTCCCTGTGGGAGTTCGACTGGGAGACTGGGAGTCCTATTGCTTACTATGACATGCACTGACCACCAGGGGGCAGCACGGAATGAAGGGAGGCCCCGGCTGGTAGCCGGAAGGCCTCGATTGGCCCTGATCACCAGCCAGGCCTAGGGTCCCTACCCATGCATGAATTTTGTGCACTGGGCCTCTAGTACTATATAATATTACATACATACTATATTGTCCTTCTCCACTGAAATGAACTGTAATGAAAACAAACAATATGTGAATATGTTAAAGATACACAATGAATGCAAATAATAGAAAATGCCATCCTCTGGGGTGACAGCTGAGCTCCAGCTGTGGTGCACTCTGCATCCTCAAGCCCAGGCTCAGGTGTGCAACACAATTTTTCTCTGCTGTGTGTATGGGAACTCCTCAAAACTCGGGTGACCATATAATTCATGGTCAGGTTGGGACAGTTTTGGTGAGTAAAAGGGAGGTTGTTAATAATCGCATTGGGATAATAGCTGAGACTAGAACTATTGCTGGAACAGAATGGGACACATGGGGATTCTCCTTAGAGCAGCTCTACAATTTGGAGAATGAATGTTGCAGGCTTTATGGTGAATATTTGGGTTGTAAGAGTTCAGTGCTTTTTTATTCCTGGTTTTCAGACAAGAGAAACCAAGACTCAAAGAGAATAAGTGCTCACAGTCATTTCTGCAGAGGGAATTCAAGCCCCTGTCTGTAGGCTTCATGCGGGGGCTTTTGTCTTTCAAAGACTTTAGACTTGGACCTCTTTTCTGAGACTCCAGAGAACTGGTTCTAGCCACACAGCAGGAGAGGCCAAGGGCAACTCCTCCATCCAGTCCCCTAACTCCCAACCTCCAGTGCTGATTCCAAGGGGCCAATTTGAATGGTCCTTCATCTTGAGGGCCTGGGTCTATCTCATGGGCTTCATTGCAGTAGGAAAGATGGGGCACAATCATTCCACCCATCATTCATTCATTCATTCATTCATTCTTTCAACTGTTGTTTTCTGCTTTTTTGCTTATAACCAAGATGCTTCTCATGGATTAGTTTCTCATATATTAGTTTCCTCAGGCTACTGTATGAAGCAAAGTACCACTAACTGGGTGGCTTAAAGTGACAGAAATGTATTCTCTCACAGTTCAGAGGCTATTAATCTGGAATCAAGGTGTCAGCAGGGTTATGCTACCCTCAGAGTTTCTTAGGGAGAATGCTTCCTTGCCTCCTCCAGCTCCTGGTGGCTCCTGGTGTTCCTTGACTTCTAGTAGCATCACTGCAGTCTCTGCTTCCATCTTCCTATGGCTTTCTTCCGTGTGTGTGTGTGTGTGTGTGTGTGTGTGTGTGTGTGTGTGTGTGTCTCCACGAGGCCTTCTGATAAGCACACCTCTCATTGGATTTAGGACTCACCGTAATCCAATATGTTCTGTTCTTAACTTAAATACTAACGTCTTCAAAGACCCTATTTCCAAATAAGATCACATTCTGAGATTTCAAATGTACATGAATTTGGGCGGAACACTATTCACCTCAGCACAACTCCCGTTTACTGCTCCCAAGTTCACCACTTCTGTGCTCTTGTTAAGGCATGATCAAGAGTTAAACACCACCAGAATATCTATATGGGATACATATTTGCTCACTTTTCCCTCAGAAATCTGGAAAGCGGGTGTAGATGATAACTAAAAGTGCTCCTTATTATTCTAGGAGCTGATGTATCTTTATTTTGTGTAGAATTCACAAAAGCCATATAGTTCAAAATTAGACTGCTCTTGCAGATTCTTTGAGGCTTTGCTAGGGCTGGCCAAGTTCCCGATTCTTTCCTCTGTGTTGATTAGGTCACATAATGTTTTATATTTAGGTTTCTCCACACCGTTATTACACTCACTAGACCTCATTTAGAATGTCGCAGCATTGCTCCTGTGTGAGATATGTTGTGTGTTCTGCCAATCCACAGACGTGTGCTGGCATTTCCCATTTAAAAGGAAATGGACTGCACGAGTCTTGCTTGTGCTTATCAGGTCTTAACTGGGAGTTATGAGACCAGAGGGAAGATTTGTAAGAGATAATGGTAATGCGATCATTTCATCGGTCATTCCATTGGAAGGGAGGAATCCCTTAATTTTCCTTCCTTCATTGGAAGAACTGTTTACGAAGATGTAGTTCAACAAGTCCAGAGGGCTGTGTGAGGGCCACATGGGGCTGTCAGGGGCAAATACCCTCTTCTTCAGGGAGGATTTAGGAAGATAAACAGATATAATGGGGAAATAATTCAGTTTGTAGCTATTTATGGCTGGCATTGTGAATGAGAGTGAACTCTGTATACTTAAGGCACAAGAAAGCACTCTCTGGAGACAGAGAGTGGAGCTGGCATCTCTCTAACACACACACACACACACACACACACACACACACACACACACACACACTGTCTTTCCTCCTCCCTCCCTTCCTTTTCCCCTTCCTCCCTCCTTTCCCTCTCCCTAGATCTGCCAGCCCCATCTTTGACCCCTGCCATGGTCTCTGTGTACCATGAACCACTTGCTGGCTTTGGCCCTTCTAGTTTTGTCTCTGACAAGCCTTCATATGGTAGGGGCTTGACAACAATGCATTCATTTGTACGTTTATTTATGTATACCATCAGTCATTCATTTATCCACACACTAAGGCACTCATTCATTCATTTGACAATGATCCAACAAGTATTTGATGACAATCTCTATGTGCCTTGTGGCATGTCACATAATGAGTAGTATATAAAATTAAAGTTAAATCACGATTCCTATTCTCCAAAAGTATTTTATTTGCGAGACAAATCTAACATACATTTTAGAGTTTAGTACAATACATGGTAGTTCACAAGGTCCTTGCCGAAAAAGTGACCCAGATAGTAAGAACTATAGGAGCTTCCAGAAAGGTGAGTGTGAGCAGTAGAGGCTACCTGGAGAAAGTAAAACATGAGCAGGTCTCTAAAATATGGGGGCCTTGGGAGGTATGGAATAGGGAGAAGAAACCTCCAAGCATAAACAAAATAAGCACAGGCAGAAGTCATGAATTACAGAGTGGAGAGACCATTCTGGCAAGAAGAAAGTGGCCATATCTGAAGTTATGGGAGCTGAATGTCAAATTACATCACGGCCAGACTGATAAAGGAATTTGAATGAAAGAAACAGTGATTTTTTACTTTATTTGATACTAGAGGCCCAGTGCACAAAATTCATGTACAGGGGAGGGGGGGTCCCCTCAGCCCAGCCTGCACCCTCTCCAATCCGGACCCCTCCTGGGGATCAGGCCTAAACCAGCAGTTGGACATCCCTCTCACAATTCAGGACCACTGGCTCCTAACTGCTCACCTGCCTGCCTGCCTGTTTGCCCCAACTGCCCCCCCCCCCCCCCCGCCCCCGCCGGCCTGGTCGCCCCGAATTGCCCCCCATGCGGGCCTAGTCACCGCACACAGCCTGCTGCTCAGTTGTTTGGTCTCCCCTCACTAAGCCCCCTGCTGGCCTAATTGCCCCACGCAGCCTGTTCGATCGTCCATTTGGTTGCAATGGTCGCTTAGGCTTTTATTATTATAGATAGGTTGAGAACCACTGGCACTCTGGAATAGAAATGTGATGCTGTTGGAACCAGCTTAAAATAGTTAAGGATTCCATCATGACCCATTAGTCAGGTGGCTTGCCTGGGAGTATGGGAGTGGGAGGAGGTGAATCCTGATAACAGGGAGGAGAAGGAGGAAGGGGGAAAGGGATCAAAAAGGAGTGATGTCTAATTTTCTTAACTGTGTGAAATACTGGAGGACTTCCTGACACAAGTTTACATGAGTAAGCTTGAGTCCGACAGGGTGCCGGTGAGAGCAAGCCTGTGTGCAGTGCCACATTTAGAAAGGAGCACACAATTAAACTGTAGGAAGGGTTAAGGATGTAGCTCAGGGTAAGAGGGAATTTTACATAAAATTGAAGACAATCACTTTTGCTTGTTCTCTAATGGTCAAATAAATCACATATTCAACAAATTCCCATATCTTTATTAAACATGTAGCACCACTTATATATCCAAGGTCTCATAGACAATTTCAAATAAGAAGAAACTTACTATATATAGATATAATAATTTTATATGCTTAAAATTATATATAATATAATTACTTATATTTATGATATAATAAAATTATAATAACTAACACTTATATAGCACTTACTTTATGCTAGGCACTGTTGTAGGAACTTTCAATATATTATTCATATAATCCTGTCTACTGTTGGTGGGATTTTAAACTGGTGCAGCCACTATGGTAAACAGTGTGAGGATTACTCAAAAAATTAAGAATTGAGCTACTATATGACCCAGCAGTTCCACTGCTGAAAATAAAAACACTAATTTGTAAAGATATATAAACTTGTAAACTTGTAAACTTGTGTCAGGAAGTCCTCCTATATTCATTGCAGCATTACTTACAATAGTCAAGATATGGAAGAGGAACCTAGGTGTCCATTGATAAATGAATGGATAAAGAAGATGTGGTGTGTATATACAATGGAATATTACTCAGCAATAAAAAGAATAAAATCTTGCTGTTTATGACAACATGGATGGACGTAGAGGGTATTATGTTAAGTAAAGTAAGTCAGACACAGGAACACATACCAAATGAGTTCACTTAGATGTGGAATAAAAAAAAAACACAGAAGAGCCCTGACCGGTTTGGCTCAGTAGATAGAGCGTCGGCTTGTGGACTGAAGGGCCGCAGGTTCGATTCCGGGCAAGGGCATGTACCTTGGTTGTGGGCACATCCCCAGTAGGGGGTGTGCAGGAGGCAGGTGATCAATGTTTCTCTCTCATCGATGTTTCTAACTCTCTGTCCCTCTCTCTTCCTCTCTGTAAAAAAAAAACTAATGAAATATATTAAAAACAAAACCAGAAGGAAAATAAACAAAGCAAAACAGAACCATCTATATAGAGAACAAGGTGATAAATGCCAAAAGGGAGGAGGTGGGGGATGAGTAAAAAAGTATAGCAATGAAAATAAGAATGAATTTAGCATGTCAGATATGTTTTTCAGAGATTCTGTTGCTAAATTACATTTTCTTTCATGAGTTTTTGCTTCTCAGGATAAATAGAAAATAATAAATATAAATTTTAAAATCTTAAAACATATATGAGCAAATCATATCCCAAACAAGGACTAATCTTAATATATCAGTAATTTTATAAATAATAATTTTAAAAATCCTCACAATCTAAAGGGGGAAATAAAGGATTAAGTTTAAAACAAAGTGAACAGAGAAAAACAACATAAAATAAGTTCATTTTCAATAACAAGTGACATAAATATTGAGAAACCAAATTCACCCACCAAATTGGCTAAGATCAGTAATTTTGGTAACACTGTGTTGGTAAGAATACAGTAATATGCCTTGACCGGTTTGGCTCAGTGGATAGAGCGTCGGCCTGTGGACTCAAGGGTCCCAGGTTCGATTCCGGTCAAGGGCATGTACCTTGGTTGCAGGCACATCCCCAGTGGGAGTTGTGCAGGAGGCAGCTGATTGATGTTTCTCTCTCATCGATGTTTCTGACTCTCTCTCCCTCTCCCTTCCTCTCTGTAAAAAATCAATAAAATATA
The DNA here is from genome assembly GCF_963455305.1 of Plecotus auritus. Lineage (NCBI taxonomy): Eukaryota > Metazoa > Chordata > Mammalia > Chiroptera > Vespertilionidae > Plecotus > Plecotus auritus. The sequence goes on along the minus strand of NC_137774.1, from coordinate 100,472,311 downwards.
TTTTTTTTAAAAAAGAATTCAGTAATAGACTGTTAGTAGAAATGTGTGAAGGGCAATTTGGTCATATATACAAATGCACACACCCTTTGATACAGTACTTCCCCTACTAGAAGCCATATATACTTAACAACCAACTAAGCCCCCCCAAATAAGGGTGTGGGGTATTTTATTTGTAGACTTTGTCAATTTTAATGGTGTGAATACTTCTACCATGGTCAATTTCAAGCTATTCTCCTAATACCAACCAGCACTGAAGTGCCTGAAATTTTAACAAATGGTTCTTAAAAGCCCATATGAGCCCAGCCCAGCACATCACTGAATATTAGAATGTAAGAAAGGCTATATGTACCAAATTGAACTATTATGTGTAAAAACAAAAGATTGGAAACAATTTAAAACTGAGAATTGGCCATCAATAGAGAACTGCTTAAATTAATGATTAGATCATCCTATATAATAAAAGGCTAATATGCAAATTGTCCCCTCAACCAGGAGTTCAACCTGGATTTTAACCAGAAGTTTGACCAGGGGGCGGGGCCGGCCAGCCAACCAACCCTCAGTTGGCCCCCAGCACCCTGATTGGGAGCAGGGCCAGCCATCCAACTGCTCTCAGCCTTTGCCCTGGCTGGCCCGGCCCGATCTGCCCCGATCGGGGCAGGCCGTCCCCCACCTGTGCACGAATTCGTGCACGGGGCCTCTAATAAAGTTATAAAACAAATTGAGAAAGCTCTTTATTTAGAGATAGGGAACAATCTCTAAGCTATATTTATAAGTTACAAAACCTAAGGTTCAGAACACTGTGTATCATAACATTTGAAGAAGGGGGGAAATTTATGAATAGAAGATCTCTGGAAAAATGTGTAAGAAACTAGAATCCCTGATTTCCTCAGAAGAGGAGAAATAGGCAAGTCACAGGCATAGCCTGATCAGCATTCTGCTGAACATTCCTGGGGCTTCCCACAAATCTCTGGAGTTCCTGTATGCACCTCTCTCCTGAATCCCCTGTTCTGCCAACTCTAGCTGCCTTGGACTCCCCAGGATCATGGCTCTGTCTCCTCAGCTCAGGGAGTCTGCTGGTCTCCACCTCCTGGCCATGTCCTGGAGGCTGTCTCAAAACAGTGGTACACTGGGGAAGTTGTAAAGCTCATCTCATTTGCTTTCTACCTCTCAGGGATCATTGCCTGGTGTTCAATGTTTTGACAACCATTGCTTTCTATATTTTGTTCAATTTCTTAGTTGTTTTGGACAGGAGAGTAAGTTCAGTCTCTGTTATTCCATCTTGGCTGAAAATGGAAGTCCAATAATATTTTCACACAAAAAAATAGATTGGAGAATATATTCATTTCCTCAGGATAGGGAAAGATTTCTCACTGAAGCACTGAACATTGATCATACAAAATTGATTAACATCTTATATTGAAATTAAGACCCCATGAAAAGAGTGAAAATATAGTCACAGAAGGGGACAAGATATCTACATTGCATAATAGTTGACAAATGATTTATAAAAAGATTAGAAGAGATTAAAAAAAACCCACTGTAGATCAAGTTCAAAAAAACAGACAACCCAAGATAAAATCATGCAAAAGTTATTAATGGGCACCACACAAAAGAGAAACTCTAAATAGCCAATGGCCATCTGAAGTGCTGTTCAACTTATTAATAATCAAGGAAGTGCAAAGTACTGTAATGTCAAAATGTCAGCATTTGCCACCAGATTAAAAAATATTTTAAAAGCTAGTAATTCCAAGTGTTAACAAATTAAGGGATAGCAATAATCCTTCCATTGCTTGTGGGAGTACAAACTAATGTAACTCTTTTGGAAAACAGTTAGGCACTTTCTAGAAAAGTTTAAGATATGCAAACCTCATGGTCCAGCAGCTGCTCTCGTGAGTCTATACCTTACAGAACTTCGTGTGCATATGGAACAGGATGCAGGTGCATGAGTGTTTATAGCAGAATTTTTCATAATAACCAAGTAACGAAAGCAATGAAAGTGTCTATCTGCAGTAAAATGAGTAAATGTTGGTATATTCTTACAACAGGTAACTGAGCTGAGTCACACAAGCAATGTGGATAAACCTTACACATATAATCTTGAGAAAATAAAGCAAGATTCCAAAGAAAGCACTCAGTATTACTCCATTCATAAAGTTCAAAAAACAGGTGAAATTAAGTGTATTATTTAGAGATACACTCTTAGGTAGTAAAACTATAAAGAAAAAGACTTAAATGTAACCCTTAAAAGGTAACTCATATCAAAGGGAATATCACATGAAAAGCACTTAACCCATGACTTGCCACACAGTATGCTTAAATTTTATTTCAAAGTTCTTATCTTTATTCTGAAACCCAGTCATTTTCCTGGCAAATAGCATGTACTTGGATTGGGGTTGAGGGGGTGTTAATTTAACAAGTTAACCCCAAGATGAGAATCCTCATGATCAAGACAGTGACCTGCCACTTAGCTGGCAAATAAAATACTTGTCCATCCAAACATATGCTTTAACTGAAAAAGTGCTTGCCAATGTAGACAGACAAGAAGAAAACACGGTCAAATTAATATTTTATAAAGCCAAATTTTTTATTACTGAATTTTTCAAAACGTTAATTTTTCAATAGATGTCCCACTGTCACTTGTCAATTACTGTCATCCTTTGGCTCCCTAACTCAAGGTAAGGGCTGGCACCAATCCAGCCAGGACAGTGTAGGATGAGGGGCCAGACAGGCTTCCCAGAGTCCCACAGGTGTGTGTGTGTGAGAACCCCTAATAGGAACTTACGGGTCCTGTTTCCTGAGGCTGGCCTGGGGAGGAAGACGTCAGGGCCCCCTCATTTATGGGGGCTAACTGGACGCTGCCCTGCTCCTAGGGGCTGGTGCCAGGCAGTTAGGGAATCCTCCCTGCACTAGGAACCACCAACCCTCAGAAGGTGAATCAACCATAGCATATGTTCCTGATTTCATACAGACGCACTACAATATGCTTGCCTCATCCTGATTATAACTGAAGGCCTACAGGCTTCAACTAATTTAGGCAACAATCTGGTAACCAAAGGAAGACTGTTAGAACCAGATAGCACTTGCTGGAAGAGCTTCAAAGGTGATTGTCCCTAAGATCCCTACCTTGTAGGTACACATTAGATATTATGTATAACTGTTCAGTTGTAGGTAACTTTGATTGGGGCTTATCTATTCTTACAGATTCTGGGGAAAATGGAAGAGTTAAGTTCCTGGGGAAAGGGTGGATGGGCAGGAGACAGTGAAGGAAATACATGAGTTTCTGAAGGGACAGTTCTCCTTGTCTAATTATTTCTCTTTTCCTTTACTTGTCAAGACAGAGAAAAAAAGAGCAGCTGTTTTTCACTCAATGGCTATTCATAAAATCTTTATGGGACTGAACTGCCCTGATATGTAATAAACTCACAAGGCTTTTGCAAATAATAATAGTTGATTTCCCTAGAAACGGAAAGGATATATTTAGAGGCTTTCTTGGGAGAATGAACTGGCCCCCAGGGATTGTAATGGACTGCAGAGCCTTTCACCTCGAGGTCAGTAGGTCAAATCCAAATCAGGCCTGGGGTGGCTGAGATGCATTGTTTGAGTGACAGCTGTTGGGTGACCAGGGTGAAAGGAGCTGGAGGGCTGGGCTGCATTTCAAGTGAACAGGTGCTGTCAGCAGTGACCCTGGTGGAGGATGAAAGAGTGGTCAGAAAGAGGCTCAGCTTGGTCTCTCGGCCCCAGAGGCTGTCTATGACCTTGCCTTCCCAGTACTGTTGTGACAGGAGAAAAGCTGAGACCACGTGTGTAAACTACCAAGACCTCAGGAGAATAGCGAGGCTCCTGCTGCATCCTGGGAGGAGAGAACTGAAGGTGCGTGCTAAGCTTTCCTTCTCATGCTTCCAGCCTCACACCCTTTCTTCCCCTTAGTAGCTGGCACTATGGTTTTCCGTCACTAAGGACGAAAGAGTGAAGATGCAAAGGGGTCAGAGGCAAGAAGACAATGATTAAAGTAAATGGCGTGGGTTTTCTTGTTTTCAGTTTCTCCGTACATTTGACACACCGTACAACTTAGCGTCCGGGCATCCCACAGTACCGTATAAAGTGGATGGTAGAGAGGGAGGTTGGAATTTGGTAGCTGCTTCATAGAAAAGCTTAAAATAGGAAGGCATCTTTTCATTTGCCTGTTGAAGACACAGGCCCAGTTAGGGGTAGGCCACTGTGTAAGGTTCTAAGTCACCAGCAACAGAGGCGACGTGGCTTCAGTGGACATAAACAGTGAACAGATGTATTTGAAAGGATACTGAGAAGCGTTTACAGCATCTTGTGGGAACCAGATGGGAGCAGGTAAGAGCAAAGGGAACCCGTGTGGCCAGGGCCTGACCTGACTGACCAGGCAGAATCCTTACTCAGGACCTTGGGGGATTTTCAGAAGAGGCGCCTTCTATTGTGTTCACTCCTGGGCCATAGGTTAGAGCAGAGAATGCCCCACTCGAGGCACTAAAGTACCATCCTCTTTTTCTAAAAATATTTATCTTTATTGAAAATATTACAGATGTTCCCCTCCCTCACCATTGAACTCCTCCACCCCACTCCTGCCCCCACCCCCAGGCCTTCACAGCTCTATTGTCTGTCCGTGGGTTATACATATATGCATATAAGTTCTTCCTCTTTAAGTCTCTATTCAAATGTCACCTTATAAGAGAAGCCTTCCTTGACCTCTACATTTAAACCTACCTACTTACTGGACTCTTACCCTCTGATCCTTTTTTTGTTGCTCTCCATAGTACTTATTACCATCTGACAATGACTTGTTTATTGTTTCCACCCCTTAAAAGTAAAATTCTTGAGGGCATGGACCCTTGGGGCTTGTTTTGATGCCCCCATAGTTCCTTTCTGAGGGGATACAGTGTCCACCAGAAGCTGCCTGTGCCCTTAGGAGTTGAGCTTCCTTCAGGTTCCAGGTCTGGCGAGTTGCAAAGCTCCTCCTTTGGGAATTCAGGGGGCGGGGCCTGCATTCCAAGGTCCTCAGTTCCATGGTTCTTCCCGGATCCTAAAGCATGGAAGAACAGAGCTTTGCGAATTAGTGAAAATGAACAAATGTAGAAGTAGGAAAAAAAGACGACTGGAGGCCAGAGAACCTGTGCAGTTTGGATGCTACATTTTTCCACCAAGTTTTTGACGGCAGGCTAGAGGCACCTGTCCACTCATGGGTAAGCAAAGATTGCTCCCAGCTATATCCAGACACTCTCTTCATTTTCTACTCATTCCCTCCTCTCACCTGCAGCCCAGCACACACACCCCAGCCACCCCAACCCCCATCCACTTCCTAGGAAAATAAATCTCTGGGAGGAGGCTGGGAGAGTGGATCTCAGAGAACCCTTCTGAATAAATGTCTATATTAATGAATTATTAACTCAGCCACCCATGACCTTAAACCTAGAAGCCGAGCGCTGAGGGCAGAGAGGAGCGCTGTTGAATTCTTTATTGGAGTCCTGTCAAAGGCAACCGACCATTTGTTCCCCTCCTCCATCAGGAAGAAAAATATAATTAATATGAAAGGCAAACGTGAAGATTGTATGTCAAACGAAATCAGATGTAGGGTCTCTCGGACAGAACCCCCTTCCCGCTCGCCTGCTCCTTCCCTCCCTCCCTCCCAGCTCTGACCTCCAGCTCCCCCCTTCCCTCCCGGCTGAGGGTACAATGGACTTCCTAAGGATAATTTTCGGGAGAGGGGGGGAAATTGCTCTAGAAAATGATGAATTTGGGTAGTTAATTTATCGATCCCGGCACCTCTTCCCACTTGTTTTATTTTAGAGGTCATTAATCAATGAAGAAAAACACCATCGTGTCTCCCCCCCCCCCCCCCGTTTGCATTCAATACACTCACACTCCTTACTTATTCCTCTGGAACAAATTCCCAGCAAATATTCACTCATCGATTGGGGAGCGATGGATTTTTATAAAGGTTTGATCGCTTCCTAAGTGGTCAAAATGATTTGTTTCCGCGGTCGCCCTCTAAGGAATGAAGAGGCCAGAAGATTTGAGGGGTGCATGTCCTGATGGTCTGTGGGCTCACTTCCTAAGAACCCCTGAGACTGCCAGGTTCCAAGCCAGCGGTGACCAAGCCAGCCCAGGATCGGCGGGGTGAGTGGGATGCGTCCTGGGCAGATCGCGGCAGTGCGGGGTGGGGTGGGGGAAGAGAGCGCAGAACTCCGTCCCAGCCCCCAGCCAAGCCCCACTGCCTCTTGGTGGTCACAGTCCAAGCAGGGGCTCCTGGAAAGGCGCTGAGGATGCTCAGACCCCCGCTACACTCCCCTCCACAGCTTCCTTATTCGTGCGCTCCTGGATTCCGACCTTCTGAGCGCCCCGTAGAACTTTGGCCCACCTCCTGCACACGAGCTCCCTAAGGCCTCCGGTCTCCGCGAGACCCGCTTCCGCCAGGGGAGCCCTGGATCTGGCGGGTCTGGAACACCACACACAGGCAGAGTGGGAAAAGGAGGCTCCGCTACAGTCTCTTCTCCAGCAAAAAGGGGAGCCAAACCTCCCCCAAGGTGCCTCCGGACCCCTCTGGCGTCGGTCCGGACGGCGAGGGTAGAGGCTTGGCTAGGGTGAGCAGGAAAATGTACTTGGTGCTTCACTGACCAGGGTTTGGGTCTGCCTCCATCACTCATGAGTGGCGTGACTTAGGTAACCTATCTAACCTTGCTGAGCCTCAGTGTCCCCCTCTGCCGTGTTGGGGTTAATGATAATGTCTCCTCCCCGTGGTTGGGCAGACTACACGCACTTGAAGCGCCTACCCGTGCCTGGCACGTGGGAAGTGCTCACGAACCGGCCCGCTAAATTTATTACAAAGGACCCCGGGGCTCCCACAGCGTGGGCGGCATGAGGCCGCGGAAGCAGTTGCTGTCACTAGTTTCTCAAATTCCCGAGATTTTGAAGTGTGTTTGGGGGTGGACAGTCCCGGGGGCGGGGGGGGGGGGGCGAGCACTCATAAACAGCTGGTTTGGGCAGAAACAAGAAGGCAGCCGGGCGCTGCCCGAGAGTCTAAGCTCCCATCCCTTCGTGCGGGATCCCAGTCTTTCCCCGAGAACAGAAAAGTCTCTTCGTTTCTCCGCAGTGAACCCGGAGAGTGAGAGTTTTTGCCTCTTCTCTCGTGACCCAACAGCCACTGCAGTTCTGCGAGCAGATTCATTGAAACTGGCCTGGAACTTCATCCTCTCCGTCCGACGGAGCCCGCCTGGTGCGCCTCAGTGTCCACCGTGGGTTTTCCCTCGAGGGGTCTGCCTTCGACTTGGGAACTACCAATCTATCCAGGGATGGCTGATGACCTTGTCACTACTACGCCAGTCAAAACATTTTCGGTCCAACCCCGTTCCAAACGGCATCGAGGCATCTTGCGTGAGATCCGGACAAATTCTAAACAGCGTGTTTCCCAGGCTCAGACGACAGGAGTGTAGAAAGACAAAAAGAAACTAGCAGCGCGCAGGAAAGTGTGACTAGTAATTGCTGAGTGTGGCGGGTGTTAAATAAGTTGGTGTGTTTGGGCAAAGACAAATGCCATTTCTCTGAGGTGTGTACAGAACTCCGGCGAGGGGAAAGCGCCGAGCGGGCCACTGTCACACACCCGCTGCCCTGGCCCGCCGAGTGCTGCGACTGCCTGGAAGAGTTGGGGGCGTGGGGGGAGGGGTGTACCTAATTGGTGTGAGACTGCACGGGGATGGGCGGGCGTGGACCAAGTCGCTGGGTGGGCAAGGCGGCGGGTTGGGGCTGTGCTTCCACGCTGCCCCTCCGCCCGCTAGGTTTTGGGACTAGAGACCTCTACACCCCCCCTCCCCCCGCCCCTGGCACCCAAAGGAGGACAAGCCTCGCGCCTGTCCGGGAGCAGTTGTAATAGACATAGCTCTGGATACTTGCCTCGGATCCAACAAGAAGAAGGAGCGAGACCCCCAGGAAGACAACTCGAGCGTGAGTGGGCTGAGCGCTGGGCACGTGAGACTCCATCCGTCGCAGCCGCCTTCTAGGCCAGCGGCCAGGCTCCAGCCCTGCACGACCGGCCGCCCTTTGGAGACCCGCTGTCTCTCGTATCCCAGTTCTACAAAGCCTGCCTCCTCCGCTGGGGACTGAGGCTCATTCCGGCGCGCAACCCGCCCCGCCCCCAGCGCCCCCTCCTGTCCCCCCGCCCCCCCCCCCACCTCCCGATTTGTGTGAGAAGTTGCTCAGCGGGCTAGTCGACTCTGGCACCCAGCAGTGCTCCTCTGAAAACCGAGCCCGGCAAAAGCTCAACCCCCGTCCCGGGAATTGGTTCACTTGCCCGGCCGAATCCGCCTCCCGGACGTGGACCCCCGAGCGTGTGCGGAGATGCATTCCGGTCTCCGCATTCCCATCAGGGCAGAGAGCCGGTACCTAGAAAAGACATATCATGGGCAGAAAGAAACAGGCGCGCGGGAGACATCAGCCCCCCCCCCCCCAAAAAAAAAAAGTCGAGGGTGGGACAGCGGAGGAGGTATTAGTGCAGGAAAGGCGCACGGGCAGTTTGTGGATCCAGCCAAGTTAGAACTTCCTTCTTCCCTCCCCTTCGTTCTTCTGGCCTGCCTCCCGCCTCTTCCCCTCTCCCCTCTCCCCCCACCCCTCCCCCCTGCCACCCCATCTCTCTCTCTCTCTCTCTCTCTCTCTCTCTCTCTCTCTCTCTCTCTCTCTCTCTCTCTCTCTCTCTCACACACACACACACACACACACACTTGTATTTTGTGCTGTCGTAAAACCCACGTGTCCAGCCAGGAGGCTGCCAGAGCGCGGAGCCAAGGAGCCCGGACGCAGCGGCCGAGCGCAACAACCCACCGCGACTCTGTCCCACTCGCGGGTCCGCTCGCGCTCCCGCGTCCTCCGCGGGCCTCCGTAGCCCGTGCTCGCGGCCGGATCTTAGGTCTCTCTTCCCGCGCTGCCAAGAGCATGTAGCGCACCCGGGGTGCACACGCTCTCGCGCGGTTCCCGCGACACGCACCCACGCATCCGCCGCGGGCAGCTCCCAGTTTTCAGGTAAGACGAGGCTCCACTGGGGCTGAGTGTCTTGGGCCCCTGGGATAGGAGGCTGGAGGCTGGAGGTCCCGGGCTGGGGGCGGGGGGCGGGGGGCGGAGGGCGAGGCTGACCCGCCTCCTAGCGCCGGGGGCCGAAGCGGCTCGGGCGCTGCGCCACTCCGGCCGGGGTCGGCTCCGGGCACCGGCCGAGGGTGGGGGCTGCGTCTTGCAGCCCAGTTCTGCGGGAAAGCGCCTTCGCTCCGGGCTTCGACAGTGCAGGGTGGGAGCTGGACGCCTCTGGCTGCGAGGCCAGGCAGCGTGGACACTGCTCCCACCGCGCGGCGCGGCAGCCTCAGAGTAAACTTTGCGCCCCAGCGGAGTTGGGAGGAAGGAGCCGCCGAACCGGGCTGCTGCTGGCAAAGCCAAGGGCTGCGGCTCCCGCTCCAGGGTCTCGGCGGCTGTCCTGCCCGCCCCTCTCGCACCAGGCCCGGGGCCCGGCTCACACGCACCCTCCTCTCTGGCCTCTGCCCGCAGCGTGAGGCGTCGGACATGCTGAAGCCCGGGGACCCCGGCGGCTCGGCCTTCCTCAAAGTGGACCCAGCCTATCTGCAGCACTGGCAGCAACTCTTCCCGCACAGCGGCGGCGGAGGCCCGCTCAAGGGCGGTGGGGCCGCGGGTCCCCTGGGCGCGCCGCAGCCTCTCCAGCCGCCGCCACCGCCGCCGCCCCCTGAGCGCGCGGAGCCTCCGCCGGACAGTCTGCGCCCGCGGCCCGCCTCGCTCTCCTCCGCTGCCTCCACCCCAGCTTCCTCCTCCACCTCAGCCTCCTCCGCCTCCTCCTGCGCCGCCGCTGCCGCCGCGCTGGCGGGTCTCTCGGCCCTGCCCGTGGCGCAGCTGCCGGTGTTCGCACCTCTGGCCGCCGCCGTCGCCGCGGAGCCGCTGCCCCACAAGGACCTGTGCCTGGGCGCCGCCTCGGGCCCGGGGCCCTCCAAGTGCGGCGGCGGCGGGGATGGCCGGGGCGCCCCGCGCTTCCGCTGCAGCGCGGAGGAGCTGGACTATTACCTGTACGGCCAGCAGCGCATGGAGATCATCCCGCTCAACCAGCACACCAGCGACCCCAACAACCGTACGTAGCCGCAGCCCGCGCTCTCTCCCCTGTGGCGCTGGCGCCGTCCGGGGCGGGCGCCCGTCGGGGAGGCGGGTCGGACGAGAGGGACCCCGGGTGGTGGACTGGTCCAGGCAGCGGGCCCTCACCTCCCAAAGCACAGTGGCAAAGGTTTTCTGGCGTTAGAGAAGGAAGGAGAACGGATGGGGGTTCCCGGCTGGCACCTGGGGGTTACCGCTTCCTCTCCGCTCGTCCTCTGCTCCGCAGACCCAAATCTGGAGGACTCGCGTCGCCTGCCGGCCCGGGCTTTCAGATCTCCGCCCTCCTGCAGGATGGCGCCCGGGGACTGCCGGCTCCAGGCAGCGCGCGACAGGGCGTCCCGAGAACGGGCTGGCCTGGCCCTGGGGGTGGGGAGGGGGACAAGATAGGGACGCGGAGTTTCTGGGGAGCGTGGATTCCAGGGCTTGCTTCTCCTCTCTGCCTTACTTCTGGGGTTAACTGTCAGTTCATTTTCGGGCTGCAGGATTGTCTAGGACTCTAGAGTCTAGGGAACGGCCGGGCGCTGCTGGCTGGCCTGGCCTCCCGGGATTAGGAGTTTTGGATAATTCTGGGTCAGTTTCTCCAGCAGGCAGGCATTATTCTTAGGTCTACCATTTATTTAGAAAAGTAAATGCCAGCTGCATAGTGAGAAATTCTCCGTCTTCAGGATAGAGTTGTTCCATGCGGACCCCACATTCTCCTGGCATCCTTGACCCCTTCAAACGTTCTCAGTCCGTAGCCACGTTTGATGGCTTGGCTATTTGTAAAAGTTGGGTGACAGTAATTTAGTTTAAGAAGCTTACTCTTTTTGTCCCCCAAGTAAATAGCAAATACCTAATTAAACTTCAGGTCTCATCCAGCTTCGGTTCCTATATTCATAATTTCAAATGCTCGTCACCAGTATGGTTCCATTTTGAAGTTTTGAAGCAAGACTCTCAATGAAAACCAAGCATGTGTATTGCTTTATATCCGATTCTTTTTGGTAACTTCAAAAGTTGTGATATATTTACACCTAACGCGTTAAGTACTAAATATACTTCCAGAGACCTCTGGAGAGAACATTAAATCAGGTTTAGAGAGTCAGATTGAAAGCAATTCAGGATTTGAAAGATCAGCACTTACCATTTTCTTCCTTTCATTCCTTCATCTAGCTTCTGTGTGAGGATCACAAACATTTGTTGTTATTGTATTTTTAATAAGTCCCTTCTTGCAGAATGGCTACCATTCCGTGAACTTTTTAATTCGTTGTAAAAGCAAAATACCTCCTGGTTATAATTATTAGAAGGGCTCCCAAAGTCATTACTTTGATGAAAAAGCATGAGGCATGAGCCTAGTGGTTAAAGTTGTATTAATCTTTTCATAATGGTGGGAGGTAATTGTTCTAATGGAGATAATTATTACTAACAAAAAGAGCAGTTGCATTTACTTTTTTCCTTTGTAGAATCTGAAGGCAAAGTACTGGTTTAAAAGGAGGGTTTCCACTCGGATTTGTTCTACAGTTAAGGAGATGCTTGCATTTCAGAGTTGCAGAAAATATTAAAAAATTATATTGTCTTAATGGGTTTTTAAAAATACTTCTCTTCTACTGAATTTGAATGTGTTGCTTACAAAGCATTTTTTTTAAAATGTGAAATAAAAAGATTAATCTTTGGAAAGGGCATTTCTTACTGCTAAGTGTAAGTGTAGTCACTGTGGGCTGACAGTGCTTCATCGAGCTCGCAGTTTCTCTTCTGAATGAAAACAGTGCCGGAAGAGACACCAGCAGCGTGCCCCACAGCCCTGGCTGTGTGTGGAGCTTCCTATACTGTTTACAATGCAGTCTTGAGATTCACTATATTCTCACCAGAGAAAGAATTGGGTTAGATTCCTAATTAATATATGGTTCTTTGAATCACTTTATTGCCTAGGTAACTTTTTTCCTATGGCCCGAGGAAAGGAAGTATGATTTATTTAAATTATTTCTATTGTGTTTGTCTTTTGGTATATCCTTTTGAGTCTAATGGATTGCTTTAATATGCAAAGTGCATAAGAAAAGATGGAGGGGAAAGGAAGTCAGATCGTCCTATAGAGTCACACTTCGTGTTGCTCCCTAATTGAAGGGCAGTTGAGAAAGAAAATAGTGGGGGTAGCTCTGTGTAATGCTGGGAAACCAAGTCTTGTTCTTTCAGGAACTTCTCTGGGCAAGCAGAGGCATTCATTCATTTTAAACCAGAGGATGTGTTTTACAAAGATGAAGTGGGAAGTGATTGAGTTTAATCTAACTAGGGGCTCAACAATCAGAAATGCAAAGGATGGGAAACTGTTTCCCTAGGCAGGGGAAGTTGGTATATTTGTTACTTGAAAGAAGGTGAAAACCAGCGCTCTCCCGCTTCCCAGGTGTATTTGGGTGGGTACGGGGGTGGGGGGGGGTGTGAGAGGCAGGCCAAAGGGAAACACCTCTTCATTTATGACATAGAGAGATCCCCAGTTTTCCTTTCCATCTTTTGCCATTTTCTAAAAGAACTCCGTGAAGAGACCACTCAGCAGTGCTTCATTTTGTTACTTTGCATTGAGTAGTTTTTCTCTTTTTCTTACAAGGCAAAGAAAGGGACCTCCTCACTTCTCTATTCCCTACAGAAGAGTAACATTTTGCCTGGGATCAGCAACCCACTAAGGCGTGTGAATCAGTAACAGTAGTCTCACCTTGAAACTTTATTGGCATCTATGGCAAAGGCCATAGAGAAAGATCTTCTAGCTCTCTTGCCCACAAAAAAGATTAAAAAACAGCAGAAACCATGCAAGCTAGGTGAGTGAGCTGTTCCATTATATTTCTGATATCCAACTCCATGTATTCCATTTATTCTAGGGTTGAAGTACACTTTCCACTGAAGCTCTGAATGCTTAGCTGCCTCTTCTTTCATCTCTTTAAAGTCCGGTGGGGCAGTGTGTGATATAAGTGGGGGGTGGGACCCTTTCTTCCTCTTCTTGTATTACTGCCCTCATTGCTGCTGGGTTGCCCGAAGCCACTGATTCCGTCAGGCTGTGTCAGTGGCCTCTTCTCAGGTTTTGGTGCCTTGCTGGAAACCCTGTCACTACTCTTGGAAGGTAGAAAGAGCCCCGGGCCATGCCTGGAATTTGTGTTTGCATGGCAAGGTCTGGGCCAATTAACTTTGCATACCTTTTTTGGAAGCTGTTCTCCCCTGTACCTGACTGGGAGACTAGAGCTAAGGACCCTACCCAGCTTCTTGCATCAGGACATTCTGCAGCTTTCCCAGCGGAAGGTCTCCATCCCCTCCTGGGTTTGGCGAGTCCTGCTACGAAGGGAACAGCACCAGGAACAGCAAGGGCCCAAGGCTTTCCGGTTGGTAGTGCCACCCTTTCAAGAGTTTGGGGAGAGTGTTTAGGGGAGAGAAAGAAATCTGCACCCAACACTGTTTTGTCTGTTTGGGAGTCAGGGTAAGAGGTAAAGGAGAGTGAGTATTTTCTGACATTCCTTAATCTCTTCCCACCCAGTTGGAAAACACAGGTCCTGTTTAGAAAGCGTCCGGGCCCAGTCACCCACCAGCAAGCTTTGCTGCCACGAGGCACACTCTGCATCCCTGAGTCCCAGCTATCCATGGCCAGCTAGTGGCTTAGACTTCAGACCTTGTCCCTGGTGGGAGGGAGGCTGGGCGTCAGTGTGTGGGTTTGTGTGTTTTATATTTTCCTTTTCTCTTTCCTCTCTTTTTGTGTGCAGGCCCAATCCCATCCCATAACACACATGATTTAGTTATTTTACATCATTCGTTATCTCGCGCCCTGAAACTGAACATAGAGCCATATATTAGATTGAGGTTAGAAGAGGTGGCGACTGTTTATTTAAGGTGATAAAATGGTCCATCAGCAGTAATCTCCATCGATATGTGCCACCAGGAGATGAAGGATGAGGGGACAAGCCACAATTAATTGCCCTATAGTTTTGTAGGAGCGAGTGGAGCCAGCCCAGACCCGCTTCGATCTCTTCTCGCGCCTCCTATTCATCATCTCTGCCTTGTATATGGCGGCTTCACAGGGGCAGGGCTGCACGGTTTATCTCCATGCAATATTGTCTCACCGCACACATGGGCACTCCCATTTAATTTATAAATACAGGTGTGGGGAGACTAATAAAATCCACATTTCCTCTTTCCCTCTTGCTTTTCCTTCCCATTTTGTCTCTCTCTCCCTTGGCCCCAGGGTCCAGCTGGCCGGCCCAGCCTCAGCCAGGCTGAGCTTGGAAAACCCAAGCCTCCGAACTTGGCCAGGAGCTTTAAACTCGCCTTGGGAGAGTCCTCCAGTAGGTTCTGTGGCAGCTGGCTTCCCCTGGGGCCCAGCCACAATCGGCTCCCTTTCCCGGTGGCTGGGCTAACTCACTGGCCTCCAGATCTGCTGAGGAGCCTGGAAGACCCCTGCCGGGTGGAAGAAGAGGAGGGCCTAGTAAGGGTCTCCAGATTTCTGTGGCCTTGCAAGAAAGCCCCACGCTGGTAGGAAGGGGGTGAGGCCTTCAAAATGCACACTGGGTTGGGGGGCTCCAGCTCGCAGCCTCACTGCTCACTGCATGCTTCGCCCATAACCAGTTGCTGCCCTTAACCAGTTGCTGCTGAAGGGCTGGGGAGAGTGCTGTCTGGACGTGAACTCTGGTGCGGGAGGTTACCAGCTACCCAGTTCGGCCTGCTCTCTGCCCCTGCGGCCAGCCTCCCGAAAATGCAGCAGCCCTTCCCTCCGTTGCCACGCCCAGAGCACACCAGAGGCTTGCCAGCAGGCGGCACTCCTGGGGAAGAGCCATCAAGCAGGGATCAGTGGGTGCTGGCCCCACTGCACTGGGCCTGCAAGACTGAGGGCAGCGACCTCAGTGGTGGTTGGGGAGGATTCATAGTCCTGCAGTTAGCTCTGCCTATGGGGGGCGGGGGCAGATTTTTCAGCTGCTCCTTGGTTCCCTTTCCAGAGGATCAGTGGAGGCTGCCTGTGCCTGGTGCTTCTCAGGGGTCCAAGCTCCCCCTGCACCCACACATGTCTTTGGCCTCTTCAGACACCAAAATAAAGCCCAAAACGTTTTATATTTTACCTTTCCTAGACAAACAAATGGAAATACCTGAAACAAACACCCCATGGCCTGTTTTGCCCCCCTTAACTTAATATAGATTTATTTTCAATTACAAAAGTAAAACATCCAAACCATACAAAGGCTATGAAATGAAGAGTGAAAGTCTGTTCCTCACTCCCCTTGGCCTGGCCTGCTGAAGCCAGGAGGTGAGAGAGTCTGTAACTTAATAACACCTCATTCCCTTATTCAGAAACCTGTAACAGGGGCCTTCACAG